>NC_046968.1:30780613-30828113 GCF_009769545.1 Cyclopterus lumpus
AAGAGACAGGCAGTAAGGAGACAAGAGACAGACGGTAAAGAGACAAAAGACAGCCGGTAAAGAGACAAGAGACAGACGGTAAAGAGACAGGAGACAGGCGGTAAAGAGACAAGAGACAGATGGTAAAGAGACAAGAGACAGGCGGTAAGGAGACAAGAGACAGGCAGTAAAGAGACAAGAGACAGACGGTAAAGAGGAAAGATACAGACGGTAAAGAGACAAGAGACAGGTGGTAAGGAGACCAGAGACAAACGGTAAAGAGACAAGAGACAGACGGTAAAGAGACAAGAGACAGGCGATATAGAGACAAGAGACAGAAGGTAAAGAGACAAGAGACAGACGGTAAAGAGGAAAGATACAGACGGTAAAGAGACAAGAGACAGGTGGTAAGGAGACCAGAGACAAACGGTAAAGAGACAAGAGACAGGTGGTAAAAAGACAAGAGACAGGCGGTAAAGAGACAAGAGACAGACGGTAAAGAGACAAGAGACAGGTGGTAAAGAGACAAGAGACAGACGGTAAAGAGACAAGAGATAGACGGTAAAGAGACAAGAGACAGACGATGAAGAGACAAGAGACAGACGGTGAAGAGACAAGAGACAGACGGTAAAGAGACAAGAGACAGACGGTAAAGAGACAAGAGACAGGTGGTAAAGAGACAAGAGACAGGCGGTAAAGAAAAAAGAGACAGACGGTAAAGAGACAAGAGACAGGCGGTAAAGAGACAGGTGGTAAAGAGACAAGACACAGGTGGTAAAGAGACAAGAGACAGACGGTAAAGAGACAACAGACAGACGGTAAAGAGACAAGAGACAGGTGGTAAAGAGACAAGAGACAGGCGGTAAAGAGACAAGAGACAGACGGTAAAGAGACAAGAGACAGGCGGTAAAGAGACAGGTGGTAAAGAGACAAGAGACAGGCGGTAAAGAGACAGGTGGTAAAGAGACAAGAGACAGGCGGTAAAGAGACCAGATACAGGCGGTAAGGAGACAGGCAGTAAAGAGACAAGAGACAGACGGTAAAGAGACAAGAGACAGACGGTGAAGACAAGAGACAGACGATGAAGAGACAAGAGACAGGCGGTAAAGAGACCAGATACAGGCGGTAAGGAGACAGGCAGTAAAGAGACAAGAGACAGACGATGAAGAGACAAGAGACAGGCGGTAAGGAGACAAGAGACAGACGGTAATGAGATAAGAGACAGACGATGAAGAGACAAGAGACAGGCGGTAAAGAGACAAGAGACAGACGGTAAAGAGACAAGAGATAGACGGTAAAGAGACAAGAGACAGACGGTGAAGAGACAAGAGACAGGCGGTAAAGAGACAAGAGACAGACGGTAAAGAGACAAGAGATAGACGGTAAAGAGACAAGAGACAGACGATGAAGAGACAAGAGACAGACGGTGAAGAGACAAGAGACAGACGGTAAAGAGACAAGAGACAGACGGTAAAGAGACAAGAGACAGACGATGAAGAGACAAGAGACAGACGATGAAGAGACAAGAGACAGACGGTAAAGAGACAAGAGACAGGTGGTAAGGAGACCAGAGACAAACGGTAAAGAGACAAGAGACAGGCGGTAAAGAGACAAGAGACAGACGGTAAAGAGACAAGAGACAGGTGGTAAGGAGACCAGAGACAAACGATAAAGAGACAAGAGACAGGCGGTAAAGAGACAAGAGACAGATGGTAAAGAGACAAGAGACAGGTGGTAAAGAGACAAGAGACAGACGGTAAAGAGACAAGAGATAGACGGTAAAGAGACAAGAGACAGACGATGAAGAGACAAGAGACAGACGGTAAAGAGACAAGAGATAGACGGTAAAGAGACAAGAGACAGACGGTGAAGAGACAAGAGACGGACGGTAAAGAGACAAGAGACAGGTGGTAAGGAGACCAGAGACACACGGTAAAGAAACAAGAGACAGACGGTAAAGAGACAAGAGACAGGTGGTAAAGAGACAACAGACAGGCGGTAAAGAAACAAGAGACAGACGGTAAAGAGACAAGAGACAGGGAGTAAAGAGACAGGTGGTAAAGAGACAAGAGACAGGTGGTAAAGAGACAAGAGACAGACGGTAAAGAGACAAGAGACAGGCGATATAGAGACAAGAGACAGACGGTAAAGAGACAAGAGACAGGCGGTAAAGAGACAGGTGGTAAAGAGACAAGAGACAGGTGGTAAAGAGACAAGAGACAGACGGTAAAGAGACAAGAGACAGGCGATATAGAGACAAGAGACAGACGGTAAAGAGACAAGAGACAGGTGGTAAGGAGACCAGAGACAGGCGGTAAGGAGACAAGAGACAGACGGTAAAGAGACAGGAGACAGGCGAAAAAGAGACCAGAGACAGACGGTAAAGAGACAAGAGACAGGCGGTAAGGAGACAATAAACAGGCAGTAAAGAGACAAGAGACAGACGGTAAAGAGACAGGCGGTAAAGAGACAAGAGACAGGCAGTAAGGAGACAAGAGACAGACGGTAAAGAGACAAAAGACAGCCGGTAAAGAGACAAGAGACAGACGGTAAAGAGACAGGAGACAGGCGGTAAAGAGACCAGAGACAGATGGTAAAGAGACAAGAGACAGGCGGTAAGGAGACAAGAGACAGGCAGTAAAGAGACAAGAGACAGACGGTAAAGAGGAAAGATACAGACGGTAAAGAGACAAGAGACAGGTGGTAAGGAGACCAGAGACAAACGGTAAAGAGACAAGAGACAGACGGTAAAGAGACAAGAGACAGGCGATATAGAGACAAGAGACAGAAGGTAAAGAGACAAGAGACAGACGGTAAAGAGGAAAGATACAGACAGTAAAGAGACAAGAGACAGGTGGTAAGGAGACCAGAGACAAACGGTAAAGAGACAAGAGACAGGTGGTAAAAAGACAAGAGACAGGCGGTAAAGAGACAAGAGACAGACGGTAAAGAGAAAAGAGACAGGTGGTAAAGAGACAAGAGACAGACGGTAAAGAGACAAGAGATAGACGGTAAGGAAACAAGAGACAGACGGTGAAGAGACAAGAGACAGACGGTAAAGAGACAAGAGACAGGTGGTAAAGAGACAAGAGACAGGCGGTAAAGAGACAAGAGACAGACGGTAAAGAGACAAGAGACAGGCGGTAAAGAGACAGGTGGTAAAGAGACAAGACACAGGTGGTAAAGAGACAAGAGACAGGTGGTAAAGAGACAAGAGACAGACGGTAAAGAGACAAGAGACAGGCGATATAGAGACAAGAGACAGACGGTAAAGAGACAAGAGACAGACGGTAAAGAGACAAGAGACAGGTGGTTAAGAGACAAGAGACAGGTGGTAAAGAGACAAGAGACAGACGGTAAAGAGACAAGAGACAGGCGGTAAAGAGACAGGTGGTAAAAAGACAAGAGACAGGTGGTAAAGAGACAAGAGACAGACCGTAAAGAGACAAGAGACAGGCGATATAGAGACAAGAGACAGACGGTAAAGAGACAAGAGACAGGCGATATAGAGACAAGAGACAGACGGTAAAGAGACAAGAGACAGACGTAAAGAGACAAGAGACAGACGATGAAGAGGCAAGAGACAGACGGTAAAGAGACAAGAGACAGACGGTAAAGAGACAAGAGACGGACGGTAAAGAGACAAGAGACAGACGATGAAGACAAGAGACAGACGGTTAAGAGACAAGAGACAGGTGGTAAAGAGACAAGAGACAGACGGTAAAGAGACAAGAGACAGGCGATATAGAGACAAGAGACAGATGGTAAAGAGACAAGAGACAGGTGGTAAGGAGACCAGAGACAGGCAGTAAGGAGACAAGAGACAGACGGTAAAGAGACAGGAGACAGGCGAAAAAGAGACCAGAGACAGACGGTAAAGAGACAAGAGACAGGCGGTAAGGAGACAATAAACAGGCAGTAAAGAGACAAGAGACAGACGGTAAAGAGACAAGAGACAGGCGGTAAGGAGACAAGAGAAAGACGGTAAAGAGACAAAAGACAGCCAGTAAAGAGACAAGAGACAGACGGTAAAGAGACAGGAGACAGGCGGTAAAGAGACCAGAGACGGATGGTTAAGAGACAAGAGACAGGCGGTAAGGAGACAAGAGACAGGCAGTAAAGAGACAAGAGACAGACGGTAAAGAGGAAAGATACAGACGGTAAAGAGACAAGAGACAGGTGGTAAGGAGACCAGAGACAAACGGTAAAGAGACAAGAGACAGACGGTAAAGAGACAAGAGACAGACGGTAAAGAGGAAAGATACAGACGGTAAAGAGACAAGAGACAGGTGGTAAGGAGACCAGAGACAAACGGTAAAGAGACAAGAGACAGGTGGTAAAGAGACAAGAGACAGACGGTAAAGAGACAAGAGACAGGTGGTAAAGAGACAAGAGACAGACGGTAAAGAGACAAGAGACAGACGGTAAAGAGACAAGAGACAGACGATGAAGAGACAAGAGACAGACGGTGAAGAGACAAGAGACAGACGGTAAAGAGACAAGAGACAGGTGGTAAGGAGACCAGAGACAGGTGGTAAAGAGACAAGAGACAGGCGGTAAAGAGACAAGAGACAGACGGTAAAGAGACAAGAGACAGGCGGTAAAGAGACAGGTGGTAAAGAGACAAGAGACAGGTGGTAAAGAGACAAGAGACAGACGGTAAAGAGACAAGAGACAGGCGATATAGAGACAAGAGACAGACGGTAAAGAGACAACAGACAGACGGTAAAGAGACAAGAGACAGGTGGTAAAGAGACAAGAGACAGGCGGTAAAGAGACAAGAGACAGACGGTAAAGAGACAAGAGACAGGCGGTAAAGAGACAGGTGGTAAAGAGACAAGAGACAGGCGGTAAAGAGACCAGATACAGGCGGTAAGGAGACAGGCAGTAAAGAGACAAGAGACAGACGGTAAAGAGACAAGAGACAGACGGTGAAGACAAGAGACAGACGATGAAGAGACAAGAGACAGGCGGTAAAGAGACCAGATACAGGCGGTAAGGAGACAGGCAGTAAAGAGACAAGAGACAGACGATGAAGAGACAAGAGACAGGCGGTAAGGAGACAAGAGACAGACGGTAATGAGATAAGAGACAGACGATGAAGAGACAAGAGACAGGCGGTAAAGAGACAAGAGACAGACGGTAAAGAGACAAGAGATAGACGGTAAAGAGACAAGAGACAGACGGTGAAGAGACAAGAGACAGGCGGTAAAGAGAAAAGAGACAGACGGTAAAGAGACAAGAGATAGACGGTAAAGAGACAAGAGACAGACGATGAAGAGACAAGAGACAGACGGTGAAGAGACAAGAGACAGACGGTAAAGAGACAAGAGACAGACGGTAAAGAGACAAGAGACAGACGATGAAGAGACAAGAGACAGACGATGAAGAGACAAGAGACAGACGGTAAAGAGACAAGAGACAGGTGGTAAGGAGACCAGAGACAAACGGTAAAGAGACAAGAGACAGGCGGTAAAGAGACAAGAGACAGACGGTAAAGAGACAAGAGACAGGTGGTAAGGAGACCAGAGACAAACGATAAAGAGACAAGAGACAGGCGGTAAAGAGACAAGAGACAGATGGTAAAGAGACAAGAGACAGGTGGTAAAGAGACAAGAGACAGACGGTAAAGAGACAAGAGACAGACGGTAAAGAGACAAGAGACAGACGATGAAGAGACAAGAGACAGACGGTAAAGAGACAAGAGATAGACGGTAAAGAGACAAGAGACAGACGGTGAAGAGACAAGAGACGGACGGTAAAGAGACAAGAGACAGGTGGTAAGGAGACCAGAGACACACGGTAAAGAAACAAGAGACAGACGGTAAAGAGACAAGAGACAGGTGGTAAAGAGACAACAGACAGGCGGTAAAGAAACAAGAGACAGACGGTAAAGAGACAAGAGACAGGGAGTAAAGAGACAGGTGGTAAAGAGACAAGAGACAGGTGGTAAAGAGACAAGAGACAGACGGTAAAGAGACTAGAGACAGGCGATATAGAGACAAGAGACAGACGGTAAAGAGACAAGAGACAGGCGGTAAAGAGACAGGTGGTAAAGAGACAAGAGACAGGTGGTAAAGAGACAAGAGACAGACGGTAAAGAGACAAGAGACAGGCGATATAGAGACAAGAGACAGACGGTAAAGAGACAAGAGACAGGTGGTAAGGAGACCAGAGACAGGCGGTAAGGAGACAAGAGACAGACGGTAAAGAGACAGGAGACAGGCGAAAAAGAGACCAGAGACAGACGGTAAAGAGACAAGAGACAGGCGGTAAGGAGACAATAAACAGGCAGTAAAGAGACAAGAGACAGACGGTAAAGAGACAGGCGGTAAAGAGACAAGAGACAGGCAGTAAGGAGACAAGAGACAGACGGTAAAGAGACAAAAGACAGCCGGTAAAGAGACAAGAGACAGACGGTAAAGAGACAGGAGACAGGCGGTAAAGAGACCAGAGACAGATGGTAAAGAGACAAGAGACAGGCGGTAAGGAGACAAGAGACAGGCAGTAAAGAGACAAGAGACAGACGGTAAAGAGGAAAGATACAGACGGTAAAGAGACAAGAGACAGATGGTAAGGAGACCAGAGACAAACGGTAAAGAGACAAGAGACAGACGGTAAAGAGACAAGAGACAGGCGATATAGAGACAAGAGACAGAAGGTAAAGAGACAAGAGACAGACGGTAAAGAGGAAAGATACAGACAGTAAAGAGACAAGAGACAGGTGGTAAGGAGACCAGAGACAAACGGTAAAGAGACAAGAGACAGGTGGTAAAAAGACAAGAGACAGGCGGTAAAGAGACAAGAGACAGACGGTAAAGAGAAAAGAGACAGGTGGTAAAGAGACAAGAGACAGACGGTAAAGAGACAAGAGATAGACGGTAAGGAAACAAGAGACAGACGATGAAGAGACAGACGGTGAAGAGACAAGAGACAGACGGTGAAGAGACAAGAGACAGACGGTAAAGAGACAAGAGACAGGTGGTAAAGAGACAAGAGACAGGCGGTAAAGAGACAAGAGACAGACGGTAAAGAGACAAGAGACAGGCGGTAAAGAGACAGGTGGTAAAGAGACAAGACACAGGTGGTAAAGAGACAAGAGACAGGTGGTAAAGAGACAAGAGACAGACGGTAAAGAGACAAGAGACAGGCGATATAGAGACAAGAGACAGACGGTAAAGAGACAAGAGACAGACGGTAAAGAGACAAGAGACAGGTGGTAAAGAGACAAGAGACAGGTGGTAAAGAGACAAGAGACAGACGGTAAAGAGACAAGAGACAGGCGGTAAAGAGACAGGTGGTAAAAAGACAAGAGACAGGTGGTAAAGAGACAAGAGACAGACCGTAAAGAGACAAGAGACAGGCGATATAGAGACAAGAGACAGACGGTAAAGAGACAAGAGACAGGCGATATAGAGACAAGAGACAGACGGTAAAGAGACAAGAGACAGACGTAAAGAGACAAGAGACAGACGATGAAGAGGCAAGAGACAGACGGTAAAGAGACAAGAGACAGACGGTAAAGAGACAAGAGACAGACGATGAAGACAAGAGACAGACGGTTAAGAGACAAGAGACAGGTGGTAAAGAGACAAGAGACAGACGGTAAAGAGACAAGAGACAGGCGATATAGAGACAAGAGACAGACGGTAAAGAGACAAGAGACAGGTGGTAAGGAGACCAGAGACAGGCAGTAAGGAGACAAGAGACAGACGGTAAAGAGACAGGAGACAGGCGAAAAAGAGACCAGAGACAGACGGTAAAGAGACAAGAGACAGGCGGTAAGGAGACAATAAACAGGCAGTAAAGAGACAAGAGACAGACGGTAAAGAGACAAGAGACAGGCGGTAAGGAGACAAGAGAAAGACGGTAAAGAGACAAAAGACAGCCAGTAAAGAGACAAGAGACAGACGGTAAAGAGACAGGAGACAGGCGGTAAAGAGACCAGAGACGGATGGTTAAGAGACAAGAGACAGGCGGTAAGGAGACAAGAGACAGGCAGTAAAGAGACAAGAGACAGACGGTAAAGAGGAAAGATACAGACGGTAAAGAGACAAGAGACAGGTGGTAAGGAGACCAGAGACAAACGGTAAAGAGACAAGAGACAGACGGTAAAGAGACAAGAGACAGACGGTAAAGAGACAAGAGACAGACGGTAAAGAGACAAGAGACAGGTGGTAAGGAGACCAGAGACAAACGGTAAAGAGACAAGAGACAGGTGGTAAAGAGACAAGAGACAGACGGTAAAGAGACAAGAGACAGGTGGTAAAGAGACAAGAGACAGACGGTAAAGAGACAAGAGATAGACGGTAAAGAGACAAGAGACAGACGATGAAGAGACAAGAGACAGACGGTGAAGAGACAAGAGACAGACGGTAAAGAGACAAGAGACAGGTGGTAAGGAGACCAGAGACAGGTGGTAAAGAGACAAGAGACAGGCGGTAAAGAGACAAGAGACAGACGGTAAAGAGACAAGAGACAGGCGGTAAAGAGACAGGTGGTAAAGAGACAAGAGACAGGTGGTAAAGAGACAAGAGACAGACGGTAAAGAGACAAGAGACAGGCGATATAGAGACAAGAGACAGACGGTAAAGAGACAACAGACAGACGGTAAAGAGACAAGAGACAGGTGGTAAAGAGACAAGAGACAGGTGGTAAAGAGACAAGAGACAGGCGGTAAAGAGACAGGTGGTAAAGAGACAAGAGACAGGTGGTAAAGAGACAAGAGACAGACGGTAAAGAGACAAGAGACAGGCGATATAGAGACAAGAGACAGACGGTAAAGAGACAAGAGACAGGCGATATAGAGAGAAGAGACAGACGGTAAAGAGACAAGAGACAGACGTAGAGAGACAAGAGACAAACGATGAAGAGGCAAGAGACAGACGGTAAAGAGACAAGAGACAGACGGTAAAGAGACAAGAGACAGACGATGAAGAGACAAGAGACAGACGGTAAAGAGACAAGAGACAGACGGTAAAGAAACAAGAGACAGACGATGAAGAGACAAGAGACAGACGATGAAGAAACAGACGGTAAAGAGACAAGAGACAGACGGTAAAGAGACAAGAGACAGACGGTAAAGAGACAAGAGACAGACGATGAAGACAAGAGACAGACGGTGAAGAGACAAGAGACAGGCGGTAAAGAGACCAGATACAGGCGGTAAGGAGACAGGCAGTAAAGAGACAAGAGACAGACGGTAAAGAGACAAGAGACAGACGGTGAAGACAAGAGACAGACGATGAAGAGACAAGAGACAGGCGGTAAAAAGACCAGATACAGGCGGTAAGGAGACAGGCAGTAAAGAGACAAGAGACAGACGATGAAGAGACAAGAGACAGGCGGTAAAGAGACCAGAGACAAACGGTAGAGAGACAAGAGACAGGCGGTAAAGAGACAAGAGACAGACGGTAAAGAGGAAAGATACAGACGGTAAAGAGACAAGAGACAGGTGGTAAGGAGACCAGAGACAAACGGTAAAGAGACAAGAGACAGACGGTAAAGAGACAAGAGACAGACGGTGAAGAGACAAGAGACAGACGGTGAAGAGACAAGAGACAGGTGGTAAGGAGACCAGAGACACACGGTAAAGAAACAAGAGACAGACGGTAAAGAGACAAGAGACAGGTGGTAAAGAGACAGGCGGTAAAGAGAGAAGAGACAGACGGTAAGGAGACCAGAGACACACGGTAAAGAAACAAGAGACAGACGGTAAAGAGACAAGAGACAGGTGGTAAAGAGACAAGAGACAGGCGGTAAAGAGACAAGAGACAGACGGTAAAGAGACAAGAGACAGGCAGTATAGAGACAGGTGGTAAAGAGACAAGAGACAGGTGGTAAAGAGACAAGAGACAGGTGGTAAAGAGACAAGAGACAGGTGGTAAAGAGACAAGAGACAGACGGTAAAGAGACAAGAGACAGGCGATATAGAGACAAGAGACAGACGGTAAAGAGACAAGAGACAGACGGTAAAGAGACAAGAGACAGACGATGAAGAGACAAGAGACAGACGGTAAAGAGACAAGAGACAGACGGTAAAGAGACAAGAGACAGACGATGAAGAAACAGACGGTAAAGAGACAAGAGACAGACGGTAAAGAGACAAGAGACAGGCGGTAAAGAGACCAGATACAGGCGGTAAGGAGACAGGCAGTAAAGAGACAAGAGCCAGACGGTAAAGAGACAAGAGACAGACGATGAAGAAACAGACGGTAAAGAGACAAGAGACAGACGGTAAAGAGACAAGAGACAGACGATGAAGACAAGAGACAGACGGTGAAGAGACAAGAGACAGGCGGTAAAGAGACCAGATACAGGCGGTAAGGAGACAGGCAGTAAAGAGACAAGAGACAGACGATGAAGAGACAAGAGACAGGCGGTAAGGAGACAAGAGACAGACGGTAATGAGATAAGAGACAGACGATGAAGAGACAAGAGACAGGCGGTAAAGAGACCAGATACAGGCGGTAAGGAGACAGGCAGTAAAGAGACAAGAGACAGACGATGAAGAGACAAGAGACAGGCAGTAAAGAGACAAGAGACAGACGATGAAGAGACAAGAGACAGACGGTAAAGAGACAAGAGACAGACGGTGAAGAGACCAGAGACAGGCGGTAAGGAGACCAGAGACAGACGATGAATACAAGAGACAGACGGTAAAGAGACAGGAGACAGGCAGTAAAGAGACAAGAGACAGACGGTAAAGAGACAGGAGACAGGCAGTAAAGAGACAAGAGACAGACGGTAAAGAGACAAGAGACAGACGATGAAGACAAGAGACAGACGATGAAGAGACAAGAGACAGGCGGTAAAGAGACCAGATACAGGCGGTAAGGAGACAGGCAGTAAAGAGACAAGAGACAGACGATGAAGAGACAAGAGACAGGCGGTAAGGAGACAAGAGACAGACGGTAAAGAGACAGGAGACAGGCAGTAAAGAGATAAGAGACAGACGATGAAGAGACCAGAGACAGGCGGTAAGGAGACAAGAGACAGACGGTAATGAGACAAGAGACAGACGATGAAGAGACAAGAGACAGGCGGTAAGGAGACAAGAGACAGACGATGAAGAGACAAGAGACAGGCGGTAAGGAGACAAGAGACAGACGATGAAGAGACAAGAGACAGGCGGTAAGGAGACAAGAGACAGACGGTAATGAGATAAGAGACAGACGGTAAAGAGACAAGAGATAGACGATGAAGAGACAAGAGACAGACGGTAAGGAGACCAGAGACAGACGATGAAGACAAGAGACAGACGGTAAAGAGACAGGAGACAGGCAGTAAAGAGACCAGAGACAGGCGGTAAAGAGACAGGAGCTCATGTTCAGACTGCAAACATTAGACTCAACAACCTGTTGGCCGTCTGACTTCCTGTCTCCGTCTCAGACATCTTTACAAACACAAATACAGTTTTCTGCAGTAGTTTCTGTGTTTATGGAACTAAAGAAATGGTGACTATGAATTCACTGCTTTGTTCCTGTGCGGATAGAAAGGCTGGAATGACGTCACAGACTTTAAACAGGGGTGATGAGTCATCACCTCTTCTCTGATTGGTCGGCAGGTTTGATAATGTATTACATGTTTATTTCACATATTGTTGTAATGAACATTAAAAATCATGTTCACATCTAGGTCTGCTGCTACACGCACACACACAAACACAGACGCAGACACACACACACAGACGCACACAGACACACGGTTACACACTTACACACACACACACACACACAGCTGAACCTCCCACTCTCGAAGTGAGAACAGAAACATGAACGCGTCTGATTGTTCTCTGAGTCTCTTTGAACTCCTTTAAAACAGGTTCCTTCATCTTCATCATTGTTGACTTCATCATCTTCTTCTTCATCATTATCATCATCACACAGGCGTTTATGAGGAGAGGAGGAGAGGAGGAGAGGAGGAGAGGAGGAGGGGAGGAGGAGAGGAGGAGAGGAGGGGAGGAGGAGAGGAGAGGAGAGGAGAGGAGGGGAGGGGAGGAGAGGAGGAGGAGAGGAGGAATGAGGAGAGGAGGAGGGGAGGAGAGGAGGAGAGGAGAGGAGGAG
This sequence comes from Cyclopterus lumpus, assembly GCF_009769545.1. Lineage (NCBI taxonomy): Eukaryota > Metazoa > Chordata > Actinopteri > Perciformes > Cyclopteridae > Cyclopterus > Cyclopterus lumpus. The sequence continues at coordinate 30,792,658 of NC_046968.1, forward strand.
AGGAGAGGAGGAGGGGAGGAGAGGATGAATGAGGAGAGGAGGAGGAGAGGAGGGGAGGAGAGGAGGAGAGGAGAGGAGGAGGAGGAGAGGAGGAGAGGAGGGGAGGAGAGGAGGGGAGGAGGAGGAGAGGAGGAGGAGAGGAGGAGAGGAAAGGAGGGGAGGAGGAGGAGAGGAGAGGAGAGGAGGAGAGGAGGGGAGAGGAGGAGAGGAGGGGAGGAGGAGGAGGAGAGGAGAGGAGGAGAGGAGGAGGAGAGGAGGAGGAGAGGAGAGGAGGAGAGGAGGAGGAGAGGAGAGGAGGGGAGGAGCTGCTGTTCCTTTAAGTTCATTCACAATAAATCATCTTCTGCTCTGAAAGAACTATGATTTATTTATTTATCTCGTCTATAAAAGATGTTTTTATCCGGTAAGAATCCCACTCTGTGAGAAAAACAGAGGACGAAGAAGAAAGAGTTAAAGATGTGATGGTTTCTGTCTTTAAAGAAGACCACTACAGGTCCTACAGGTCCTACAGGTCCTACAGGTCCAGGTCGTTTACTGATCAATAACGTTGATTACAATACCAGTAGCTACACTGTACTGGTCTACTTCTGGTCCCAGTAGCTACACTGTACTGGTCTACTTCTGGTCCCTGTAGCTCTACTGTACTGGTCTACTTCTGGTCCCTGTAGCTCTACTGTACTGGTCTACTTCTGGTCCCTGTAGCTCTACTGTACTGGTCTACTTCTGGTCCCTGTAGCTCTACTGTACTGGTTTCTGATCACTAAGAAACATCAATATATTGATCAGCGATGTTACTTTGAAGCTGTGATTCTGTTTCTAGTCACCAAAGTTCTGCTTATCAGAAACATCAGAAAACCAGTACCTGTCAGAAACCAGTACCTGTCAGAAACCAGTACCTGTCAGAAACCAGTACCTGTCAGAAACCAGTCATCATCAGATGTTTAACTTCCAGAACTCGGATCCTCGTCCGAGACCCAGTCTGGTCCCGGTTCCAGTAACTAGACCAGTACAGGTCCGGTTCAATTCAATTCAATTCAGTGTATTTTGTATCGCCCAAACTCCCAAAACGTACCCTGACCTTTGACCTCACATCGGATCAGGAAAAACTCCCCAAAAACATAAACCCTTTCAGGGAAAAAAGGGAAGAACCCTTCAGGAGAGCAACAGAGGAGGATCCCTCTCCCCGGATGGACAGATGAATAGATGTCATGTGACCAGATGAACAGAGTTACAGAGTTACATAAACACATTACATGAATATGACAGACATTATGAATGAGTAGTAGTCATGGACCACGATCCAGACCTCCACAGTCCATGAGTTGTGGTCCGGTCGTGAACCACACAGACACATAGTGGACTTACGGATCTTGGCCACACTGGCCACCAGTAGCCAGGTGGCGATGATGTAGGGGGTCTGGACGTAGCTCCACTCCCACTGGACCACCCGGTACCCCCCGCCGTGATGCCCCGCCTCCTCTCCCTCCGCTCCGGGGCCGGCCGGTTCCTGCACCGCGGACCGGGCCACCACCACACCGGGCGCCCCGTACTCCACCCGGGGCTGCGGCGCGGCGGAGGGGGAGGCGGGGACCGGCGGGGTGCCGGTCCCGTCCTGGTCTGCAGCGGCACCGCAGCCCGTGAGCAGCAGCAGCAGCAGCAGCACACCGAGCGGCTTCATGGTCCTCCAGGAGCTCAGCGGGACTGCATCCTGCACTCCTTTAAATACTCACCGACACACTGACAGGACGGGAGCCGAGGAGGGAGGCCGGCCGCCGGTCGACAACATCAACACACTCCGGTAACGCGGAGGAGGGGACACCGGGACATGTGACCGGCCCCGTTAAAGAGACCCGGCCCCGGTCTCCCTGTGTAGTACTACTACTATATAATAATAACCCATCTAATATATACTAATAACCCATCTAATATATACTAATAACCCATACTACTATATAATAATAACTCCATACTACTATATAATAACTCCATACTACTATATAATAACTCCATACTACTATATAATAACCCCATACTACTATATAATAATAACCCATCTAATATATACTAATAACCCATCTAATATATACTAATAACCCATACTACTATATAATAATAACTCCATACTACTATATAATAACTCCATACTACTATATAATAACTCCATACTACTATATAATAACCCCATACTACTATATAATAATAACTCCATACTACTATATAATAACTCCATACTACTATATAATAACTCCATACTACTATATACTAATAACTCCATACTACTATATAATAATAACTCCATACTACTATATAATAACTCCATACTACTATATAATAACCCATACTACTATATAATAATAACTCCATACTACTATATAATAACTCCATACTACTATATAATAACTCCATACTACTATATAATAACCCCATACTACTATATAATAATAACTCCATACTACTATATAATAACTCCATACTACTATATAATAACTCCATACTACTATATACTAATAACTCCATACTACTATATAATAATAACTCCATACTACTATATAATAACTCCATACTACTATATAATAACTCCATACTACTATATAATAACTCCATACTACTATATAATAATAACTCCATACTACTATATAATAACTCCATACTACTATATAATAATAACTCCATACTACTATATAATAATAACTCCATACTACTATATAATAATAACTCCATACTACTATATAATAACTCCATACTACTATATAATAATAACTCCATACTACTATATAATAATAACTCCATACTACTATATAATAACCCCATACTACTATATAATAACTCCATACTACTATATAATAACTCCATACTACTATATAATAATAACCCATACTACTATATAATAACTCCATACTACTATATAATAACTCCATACTACTATATAATAACTCCATACTACTATATAATAACCCCATACTACTATATAATAACTCCATACTACTATATAATAACTCCATACTACTATATAATAATAACCCATACTACTATATAATAACTCCATACTACTATATAATAACTCCATACTACTATATAATAACTCCATACTACTATATAATAATAACTCCATACTACTATATAATAATAACCCATACTACTATATAATAATAACTCCATACTACTATATAATAATAACTCCATACTACTATATAATAACCCCATACTACTATATAATAACTCCATACTACTATATAATAACCCCATACTACTATATAATAACTCCATACTACTATATAATAACTCCATACTACTATATAATAACCCCATACTACTATATAATAACTCCATACTACTATATAATAACCCCATACTACTATATAATAACTCCATACTACTATATAATAACTCCATACTACTATATAATAACCCCATACTACTATATAATAACTCCATACTACTATATAATAACTCCATACTACTATATAATAATAACCCATACTACTATATAATAACTCCATACTACTATATAATAACTCCATACTACTATATAATAACTCCATACTACTATATAATAACCCCATACTACTATATAATAACTCCATACTACTATATAATAACTCCATACTACTATATAATAATAACCCATACTACTATATAATAACTCCATACTACTATATAATAACTCCATACTACTATATAATAATAACCCCATACTACTATATAATAACTCCATACTACTATATAATAACTCCATACTACTATATAATAATAACCCATACTACTATATAATAACTCCATACTACTATATAATAACCCCATACTACTATATAATAACTCCATACTACTATATAATAACTCCATACTACTATATAATAATAACCCATACTACTATATAATAACTCCATACTACTATATAATAACTCCATACTACTATATAATAATAACTCCATACTACTATATAATAATAACTCCATACTACTATATAATAACCCCATACTACTATATAATAATAACTCCATACTACTATATAATAACCCCATACTACTATATAATAATAACTCCATACTACTATATAATAACCCCATACTACTATATAATAACTCCATACTACTATATAATAATAACTCCATACTACTATATAATAACCCCATACTACTATATAATAACTCCATACTACTATATAATAACCCCATACTACTATATAATAATAACTCCATACTACTATATAATAATAACCCATACTACTATATAATAACTCCATACTACTATATAATAATAACTCCATACTACTATATAATAACCCCATACTACTATATAATAACTCCATACTACTATATAATAACCCCATACTACTATATAATAACTCCATACTACTATATAATAATAACCCATACTACTATATAATAACTCCATACTACTATATAATAATAACTCCATACTACTATATAATAACTCCATACTACTATATAATAACTCCATACTACTATATAATAATAACCCATACTACTATATAATAATAACCCATCTAATATATACTAATAACTCCATACTACTATATAATAATAACTCCATACTACTATATAATAACTCCATACTACTATATAATAATAACTCCATACTACTATATAATAATAACTCCATACTACTATATAATAACTCCATACTACTATATACTAATAACTCCATACTACTATATACTAATAACTCCATACTACTATATAATAACTCCATACTATTATATAATAATAACTCCATACTACTATATAATAACTCCATACTACTATATAATAACTCCATACTACTATATAATAATAACCCATACTACTATATAATAACTCAATACTACTATATAATAATAACCCATCTAATATATAATAATAACTCCATACTACTATATAATAATAACTCCATACTACTATATAATAATAACCCATACTACTATATAATAATAACCCATCTAATATATACTAATAACTCCATACTACTATATAATAATAACTCCATACTACTATATAATAATAACTCCATACTACTATATAATAACTCCATACTACTATATAATAATAACCCATACTACTATATAATAACTCCATACTACTATATAATAACCCCATACTACTATATAATAACTCCATACTACTATATAATAACTCCATACTACTATATAATAATAACCCATACTACTATATAATAACTCCATACTACTATATAATAACCCCATACTACTATATAATAATAACCCATACTACTATATAATAATAACCCATCTAATATATACTAATAACTCCATACTACTATATAATAACTCCATACTACTATATAATAATAACTCCATACTACTATATAATAACTCCATACTACTATATAATAACCCCATACTACTATATAATAACTCCATACTACTATATAATAACTCCATACTACTATATAATAACTCCATACTACTATATAATAATAACTCCATACTACTATATAATAACTCCATACTACTATATAATAACTCCATACTACTATATAATAACTTCATACTACTATATAATAACCCATACTACTATATAATAACCCCATACTACTATATAATAACTCCATACTACTATATAATAACTCCATACTACTATATAATAATAACTCCATACTACTATATAATAACCCATACTACTATATAATAACCCCATACTACTATATAATAACTCCATACTACTATATAATAACTCCATACTACTATATAATAATAACTCCATACTACTATATAATAACTCCATACTACTATATAATAACCCATACTACTATATAATAACTCCATACTACTATATAATAACTCCATACTACTATATAATAACTCCATACTACTATATAATAACCCCATACTACTATATAATAACTCCATACTACTATATAATAACTCCATACTACTATATAATAACTCCATACTACTATATAATAATAACTCCATACTACTATATAATAACTCCATACTACTATATAATAACTCCATACTACTATATAATAACTTCATACTACTATATAATAACCCATACTACTATATAATAACCCCATACTACTATATAATAACTCCATACTACTATATAATAACTCCATACTACTATATAATAATAACTCCATACTACTATATAATAACCCCATACTACTATATAATAACTCCATACTACTATATAATAACCCCATACTACTATATAATAACTCCATACTACTATATAATAACTCCATACTACTATATAATAACCCATACTACTATATAATAACCCCATACTACTATATAATAACTCCATACTACTATATAATAACTCCATACTACTATATAATAATAACTCCATACTACTATATAATAACCCCATACTACTATATAATAACTCCATACTACTATATAATAACCCCATACTACTATATAATAACTCCATACTACTATATAATAACCCATACTACTATATAATAACCCCATACTACTATATAATAACTCCATACTACTATATAATAATAACTCCATACTACTATATAATAACCCCATACTACTATATAATAACTCCATACTACTATATAATAACTCCATACTACTATATAATAACCCCATACTACTATATAATAACTCCATACTACTATATAATAACTCCATACTACTATATAATAACTTCATACTACTATATAATAACCCATACTACTATATAATAACCCCATACTACTATATAATAACTCCATACTACTATATAATAACTCCATACTACTATATAATAATAACTCCATACTACTATATAATAACCCCATACTACTATATAATAACTCCATACTACTATATAATAACCCATACTACTATATAATAACCCCATACTACTATATAATAACTCCATGCTACTATATAATAACTCCATACTACTATATAATAATAACTCCATACTACTATATAATAACTCCATACTACTATATAATAACCCATACTACTATATAATAACTCCATACTACTATATAATAACCCCATACTACTATATAATAACTCCATACTACTATATAATAACCCATACTACTATATAATAACTCCATACTACTATATAATAATAACTCCATACTACTATATAATAACTCCATACTACTATATAATAACTCCATACTACTATATAATAACCCCATACTACTATATAATAACTCCATACTACTATATAATAACTCCATACTACTATATAATAACTCCATACTACTATATAATAATAACTCCATACTACTATATAATAACTCCATACTACTATATAATAACTCCATACTACTATATAATAACTTCATACTACTATATAATAACCCATACTACTATATAATAACCCCATACTACTATATAATAACTCCATACTACTATATAATAACTCCATACTACTATATAATAATAACTCCATACTACTATATAATAACCCCATACTACTATATAATAACTCCATACTACTATATAATAACCCCATACTACTATATAATAACTCCATACTACTATATAATAACTCCATACTACTATATAATAACCCATACTACTATATAATAACCCCATACTACTATATAATAACTCCATACTACTATATAATAACTCCATACTACTATATAATAATAACTCCATACTACTATATAATAACCCCATACTACTATATAATAACTCCATACTACTATATAATAACCCCATACTACTATATAATAACTCCATACTACTATATAATAACCCATACTACTATATAATAACCCCATACTACTATATAATAACTCCATACTACTATATAATAATAACTCCATACTACTATATAATAACCCCATACTACTATATAATAACTCCATACTACTATATAATAACTCCATACTACTATATAATAACCCCATACTACTATATAATAATAACTCCATACTACTATATAATAACTCCATACTACTATATAATAATAACTCCATACTACTATATAATAACCCCATACTACTATATAATAACTCCATACTACTATATAATAACCCCATACTACTATATAATAACTCCATACTACTATATAATAATAACCCATACTACTATATAATAACTCCATACTACTATATAATAATAACTCCATACTACTATATAATAACTCCATACTACTATATAATAATAACCCATACTACTATATAATAACTCCATACTAATATATACTAATAACTCCATACTACTATATAATAACTCCATACTACTATATAATAACTCCATACTACTATATAATAACTCCATACTACTATATAATAACTCCATACTACTATATAATAACCCATACTACTATATAATAACCCCATACTACTATATAATAACTCCATACTACTATATAATAATAACTCCATACTACTATATAATAACCCCATACTACTATATAATAACTCCATACTACTATATAATAATAACTCCATACTACTATATAATAATAACCCATACTACTATATAATAACTCCATACTACTATATAATAACTCCATACTACTATATAATAACCCCATACTACTATATAATAACTCCATACTACTATATAATAATAACCCATACTACTATATAATAACTCCATACTACTATATAATAATAACTCCATACTACTATATAATAACTCCATACTACTATATAATAACTCCATACTACTATATAATAATAACCCATACTACTATATAATAATAACCCATCTAATATATACTAATAACTCCATACTACTATATAATAATAACTCCATACTACTATATAATAACTCCATACTACTATATAATAATAACCCATACTACTATATAATAACTCAATACTACTATATAATAATAACCCATCTAATATATACTAATAACTCCATACTACTATATAATAATAACTCCATACTACTATATAATAATAACTCCATACTACTATATAATAATAACCCATACTACTATATAATAATAACCCATCTAATATATACTAATAACTCCATACTACTATATAATAACTCCATACTACTATATAATAATAACTCCATACTACTATATAATACCTCCATTCTACTATATAATAATAACCCATACTACTATATAATAACTCCATACTACTATATAATAATAACCCATACTACTATATAATAACTCCATACTACTATATACTAATAACTCCATACTACTATATAATAACTCCATACTACTATATAATAACTCCATACTACTATATAATAATAACTCCATACTACTATATAATAACTCCATACTACTATATAATAATAACTCCATACTACTATATAATAACTCCATACTACTATATAATAATAACCCATACTACTATACAATAATAACCCATCTAATATATAATAATAACTCCATACTACTATATACTAATAACTCCATACTACTATATAATAACTCCATACTACTATATAATAACTCCATACTACTATATAATAATAACTCCATACTACTATATAATAATAACTCCATACTACTATATAATAACTCCATACTACTATATAATAACTCCATACTACTATATAATAATAACTCCATACTACTATATAATAACTCCATACTACTATATAATAATAACTCCATACTACTATATAATAACTCCATACTACTATATAATAATAACTCCATACTACTATATAATAACTCCATACTACTATATAATAATAACTCCATACTACTATATAATAACTCCATACTACTATATAATAATAACCCATACTACTATATAATAACTCCATACTACTATATAATAACTCCATACTACTATATAATAATAACTCCATACTACTATATAATAATAACTCCATACTACTATATAATAACTCCATACTACTATATAATAACCCATACTACTATATAATAACTCCATACTACTATATAATAATAACTCCATACTACTATATAATAATAACTCCATACTACTATATAATAACCCATACTACTATATAATAACTCCATACTACTATATAATAACTCCATACTACTATATAATAATAACTCCATACTACTATATAATAACTCCATACTACTATATAATAACTCCATACTACTATATAATAATAACTCCATACTACTATATAATAACTCCATACTACTATATAATAATAACTCCATACTACTATATAATAACTCCATACTACTATATAATAACTCCATACTACTATATAATAATAACTCCATACTACTATATAATAACTCCATACTACTATATAATAATAACTCCATACTACTATATAATAACTCCATACTACTATATAATAACTTCATACTACTATATAATAACTCCATACTACTATATAATAACTCCATACTACTATATAATAACCCCATACTACTATATAATAACTCCATACTACTATATAATAACTCCATACTACTATATAATAATAACTCCATACTACTATATAATAACTCCATACTACTATATAATAACTCCATACTACTATATAATAACTCCATACTACTATATAATAACCCCATACTACTATATAATAACTCCATACTACTATATAATAATAACTCCATACTACTATATAATAACTCCATACTACTATATAATAACTCCATACTACTATATAATAACCCCATACTACTATATAATAATAACTCCATACTACTATATAATAACCCATACTACTATATAATAACCCATACTACTATATAATAACTCCATACTACTATATAATAACCCCATACTACTATATAATAACTCCATACTACTATATAATAACCCATACTACTATATAATAATAACTCCATACTACTATATAATAATAACCCATACTACTATATAATAATAACTCCATACTACTATATAATAATAACCCATACTACTATATAATAATAACTCCATACTACTATATAATAATAACCCCATACTACTATATAATAACCCCATACTACTATATAATAACTCCATACTACTATATAATAACTCCATACTACTATATAATAATAACCCATACTACTATATAATAACCCCATACTACTATATAATAACCCCATACTACTATATAATAACTCCATACTACTATATAATAATAACCCATACTACTATATAATAACCCCATACTACTATATAATAACCCCATACTACTATATAATAACTCCATACTACTATATAATAATAACCCATACTACTATATAATAATAACCCATACTACTATATAATAATAACCCATCTAATATATACTAATAACTCCATACTACTATATAATAATAACTCCATACTACTATATAATAATAACTCCATACTACTGTATAATAACCCCATACTACTATATAATAATAACTCCATACTACTATATAATAATAACCCATCTAATATATACTAATAACTCCATACTACTATATAATAACTCCATACTACTATATAATAATAACTCCATACTACTATATAATAACTCCATACTACTATATAATAATAACCCATACTACTATATAATAATAACTCCATACTACTATATAATAACTCCATACTACTATATAATAATAACCCATCTAATATATACTAATAACCCATACTACTATATAATAACTCCATACTCCTAATATAATAACTCCAACTACTACTATTATTATTATTATTCGTAGCAACGATATACTGTTGTTGTTGTTATCGTCATTATTGTTGTTACTGTTGTTGATCAATGAAGAACTTCATGTATTTATATTATTGGTACTTTGAGTAAAATCACAACCATATTCATTAACATCTTTATTATGAATTATCATTATTACGACAAACATTATTTTTACTATTATCACAATAAAGACTTTCATCAAGTTCTTTCAGGCGTTTTTTTATTAATCGTGAACATTGTGACGCATCATTAAATAAAGATCAATAATTACAAACCAACTCCTTGAAAAACCTTTATTAATTATACCAAGTTAATTATAACATTCAATTTTTCATGTCATCTTTCGTTAAATTTCCATCTTTAACTTAAAACTGAAACACAAACTGACCTGAAGTCAGTTAGTGTGAATAACTGACCTGAAGTCAGTTAATGTGACTAACTGACCTGAAGTCAGTTAATGTGACTAACTGACCTGAAGTCAGTTAGTGTGAATAACTGACCTGAAGTCAGTTAGTCACACTAACTGACCTGAAGTCAGTTAATGTGAATAACTGACCTGAAGTCAGTTAATGTGACTAACTGACCTGAAGTCAGTTAGTGTGAATAACTGACCTGAAGTCAGTTAGTCACACTAACTGACCTGAAGTCAGTTAATGTGACTAACTGACCTGAAGTCAGTTAATGTGACTAACTGACCTGAAGTCAGTTAGTGTGAATAACTGACCTGAAGTCAGTTAATGTGAATAACTGACCTGATTTCACTTAGTGTGACTAACTGACCTGAAGTCAGTTAGTCACACTAAGTGAAATTAGGAGAAAAACTTCAAAGTGCAGAAAATTGACAGTACAGAAAAAATAACTTCTGCAATCTGTGATCATATTAGATAATAAAACATTAGTGACACACACACACACACACACACTAGGTGTGTGTATGTAAGTGCATGCATGTGTGTCTGTGAGTGTGTCTGTGTAGACTGGACTGATTGTCGTTGGTTAAGTAGAAAATAGAAAACTTTTCTTGTTGTTGTTGTTTTTAGTTTCCTGGGAGTCGTCTCAGAGCTGAATGTCGCTTTAGCTTAAGAAACATGAACTCAACTGAGTCTGAAATATGTTAATAAACACATAATGAATAGTGATGGCCCTCCTGAAGGAGACCCGGGTCTCTCAGCTGGTCTGGGATCAGACCTGGTCTGCTGTCTTGCTGTTGAGTCCTAAAGCCTGAACCATGTCCAGACTGAGCCCGCTCTTCAGAGTCCTCCTCACTGAAACACACATATTTATATACGTCACTATCACTGTACCTCACAATATCACTATACGTCACTATCACTGTACCTCACAATATCACTATACGTCACTATCACTATAAGTCACTATACATCAATATCACTATACGTCACTATCACTATAAGTCACTATCACGTCAATATCACTATACGTCAATATCACTATATGTCACATTACGTCACTATAACTGTACGTCACTATAACTGTACGTCACTATACGTCACCATCACTGTACGTCACTATCACTGTACGTCACTATCACTGTACCTCACAATATCACTATGCGTCACTATCACTGTACCTCACAATATCACTATACGTCACTATCACTATAAGTCACTATACGTCACTATCACTATAAGTCACTATCACGTCAATATCACTATACGTCAATATCACTATATGTCACATTACGTCACTATAACTGTACGTCACTATCACTGTACGTCACTATACGTCACTATCACTGTACGTCACTATCACTGTACCTCACAATATCACTATACGTCAATATCACTATACATCACTATCACTATACGTCACTATCACTATACGTCACTATCACTGTACGTCACTATACGTCACTATCACTGTACCTCACAATATCACTATACGTCACTATCACTGTACCTCACAATATCACTATACGTCACTATCACGTCAATATCACTATACGTCAATATCACTATACGTCACATTACGTCACTATAACTGTACGTCACTATACGTCACTATCACTGTACGTCACTATACGTCACTATCACTGTACGTCACTATCACTATACGTCACTATCACTGTACGTCACTATCACTATACGTCACTATCACTATACGTCACTATCACTATACATCAATATCACTATACGTCACTATCACTATACGTCAATATCACTATACGTCACTATCACTATACGTCACTATCACTGTACGTCACTATCACTATACGTCACTATCACTATACGTCACTATCACTATACATCAATATCACTATACGTCACTATCACTGTACGTCACTATCACTGTACGTCACTATCACTATACGTCACTATCACTATACGTCACTATCACTGTACGTCACTATACGTCACTATCACTGTACCTCACAATATCACTATACGTCACTATCACTGTACCTCACAATATCACTATACGTCACTATCACGTCAATATCACTATACGTCACATTACGTCACTATAACTGTACGTCACTATACGTCACTATCACTGTACGTCACTATACGTCACTATCACTGTACGTCACTATACGTCACTATAACTGTACGTCATTATACGTCACTATACGTCACTATACGTCACTATCACTGTACGTCACTATCACTGTACCTCACTATCACTGTACGTCACTATCACTGTACCTCACAATATCACTATACGTCAATATCACTATACGTCACTATCACTATACGTCACTATCACTATACGTCACTATCACTATACGTCACTATCACTATCCGTCACTATCACTGTACGTCACTATCACTGTACGTCACTATACGTCACTATCACTGTACCTCACAATATCACTATACGTCACTATCACTGTACCTCACAATATCACTATAAGTCACTATCACGTCAATATCACTATACGTCACTATACGTCAATATCACTATACGTCAATATCACTATACGTCACTATACGTCAATATCACTATACGTCACTATACGTCAATATCACTGTACGTCACTATCACTATACGTCACTATCACTATACGTCAATATCACTATACGTCACTATCACTATACGTCACTATCACTATACGTCACTATAGCTATACATCACTATCACTATAAGTCACTATCACTATACGTCACTATCACTGTACGTCACTATCACTATACGTCACTATCACTATACGTCAATATCACTATACGTCACTATCACTATACATCACTATACGTCACTATCACTATACGTCACTATCACTATACGTCACTATCACTATACATCACTATACGTCACTATCACTATACGTCACTATCACTGTACGTCACTATACGTCACTATCACTGTACCTCACAATATCACTATATGTCACTATCACTATACGTCACTATCACTGTACCTCACAATATCACTATAAGTCACTATACGTCAATATCACTATACGTCACTATCACTATACGTCACTATCACTATACATCACTATCACTATAAGTCACTATCACTATACGTCACTATCACTGTACGTCACTATCACTATACGTCACTATCACTATACGTCAATATCACTATACGTCACTATCACTATACATCACTATACGTCACTATCACTATACGTCACTATCACTATACGTCACTATCACTATACGTCACTATCACTATACATCACTATACGTCACTATCACTATACGTCACTATACGTCACTATCACTATACATCACTATACGTCACTATCACTATACGTCACTATCACTGTACGTCACTATCACTGTACGTCACTATACGTCACTATCACTGTACCTCACAATATCACTATATGTCACTATCACTATACGTCACTATCACTGTACCTCACAATATCACTATAAGTCACTATCACGTCAATATCACTATACGTCACTATACGTCAATATCACTATACGTCAATATCACTATACGTCACTATACGTCACTATCACGTCAATATCACTATACGTCAATATCACTATACGTCAATATCACTATACGTCAATGTCACTATACGTCACTATACGTCAATATCACTATACGTCAATATCACTATACGTTACTATCACGTCAATATCACTATACGTCAATATCACTATACGTCAATATCACTATAAGTCACTATCACGTCAATATCACTATACGTCACTATACGTCAATATCACTATACGTCAATATCACTATACGTCAATATCACTATACGTCACTATACGTCAATATCACTATAAGTCACTATCACGTCAATATCACTATACGTCACATTACGTCACTATACGTCAATATCACTGTACGTCACTATCACTATACTTCACTATTAGTATATGTCACTATCACTATACAGTAGGTCACTATACGTCACTATACGTCAATATCACTATACGTCAATATCACTATACGTCACTATCACTATAAGTCACTATCACTATACTTCACTATACATCACTATCACTATACTTCACTATTAGTATATGTCACTATACGTCACTATCACTATACGTCAATATCACTATACTTCACTATCACTATACATCACTATCACTATACTTCACTATTAGTATATGTCACTATCACTATACTTCACTATTAGTATATGTCACTATCACTATACTTCACTATTAGTATATGTCACTATCACTATACGTCAATATCACTATAAGTCACTATTACTATACTTCACTATACGTCACTATCACTATACTTCACTATTAGTATATGTCACTATCACTATACGTCACTATCACTATACAGTAGGTCACTATACGTCAATATCACTATACGTCACTATCACTATACTTCACTATTAGTATACGTCACTATCACTATACGTCACTATCACTATACAGTAGGTCACTATACGTCAATATCACTATACGTCACTATCACTATACAGTAGGTCACTATACGTCAATATCACTATACGTCACTATCACTACTTCACTATTAGTATACGTCACTATCACTATACTTCACTATTAGTATACGTCACTATCACTATACATCATTATACTTCACTATTAGTATACGTCACTATCACTATACTTCACTATTAGTATGTCACTATCACTATACATCACTATCACTATACGTCACTATTACTATACATCACTATACTTCACTATTACTATACATCACTATTACTATACATCACTATCACTATATGTCACTATTACTATACATCACTATACTTCACTATTACTATACATCACTATTACTATACATCACTATCACTATATGTCACTATTACTATACATCAATATACTTCACTATACTTCACTATTACTATACATCACTATTACTATACATCACTATCACTATACATCACTATTACTATACATCACTATCACTATACGTCACTATCACTATACATCACTATACTTCACTATTACTATACATCACTATTACTATACATCACTATCACTATATGTCACTATTACTATACATCAATATACTTCACTATACTTCACTATTACTATACATCACTATTACTATACATCACTATCACTATACATCACTATTACTATACATCACTATCACTATACGTCACTATTACTATACATCACTATACTTCACTATTACTATACATCACTATTACTATACTTCACCATTACTATACATCACTATTACTATACATCACTATTACTATACATCACTATCACTATACATCACTATCACTATACGTCACTATTACTATACATCACTATACTTCACTATTACTATACATCACTATTACTATACATCACTATTACTATACATCACTATCACTATACATCACTATCACTATATGTCACTATTACTATACATCATTATACTTCACTATACTTCACCATTACTATACATCACTATTACTATACATCACTATTACTATACATCACTATCACTATACATCACTATTACTATACGTCACTATTACTATACATCACTATACTTCACTATTACTATACATCACTATCACTATACTTCACCATTACTATACATCACTATTACTATACATCACTATCACTATACATCACTATCACTATACGTCACTATTACTATACATCACTATACTTCACTATTACTATACATCACTATTACTATACATCACTATCACTATACGTCACTATTACTATACATCATTATACTTCACTATACGTCACTATTACTATACATCACTATTACTATACATCACTATCACTATACGTCACTATTACTATACATCATTATACTTCACTATACGTCACTATTACTATACATCACTATACTTCACTATTACTATACATCACTATCACTATACTTCACCATTACTATACATCACTATTACTATACATCACTATTACTATACATCACTATCACTATACATCACTATTACTATACGTCACTATTACTATACATCACTATACTTCACTATTACTATACATCACTATCACTATACTTCACCATTACTATACATCACTATTACTATACATCACTATCACTATACATCACTATCACTATACGTCACTATTACTATACATCACTATACTTCACTATTACTATACATCACTATTACTATACATCACTATCACTATACGTCACTATTACTATACATCATTATACTTCACTATACGTCACTATTACTATACATCACTATTACTATACATCACTATCACTATACATCACTATCACTATACGTCACTATTACTATACATCACTATTACTATACATCACTATCACTATACATCACTATCACTATACGTCACTATTACTATACATCATTATACTTCACTATACGTCACTATTACTATACATCATTATACTTCACTATACGTCACTATTACTATACATCACTATTACTATACTTTACTATTACTATACTTCACTATTACTATACATCACTATTACTATACATCACTATCACTATACATCACTATCACTATACGTCACTATTACTATACATCACTATACTTCACTATTACTATACATCATTATACTTCACTATACGTCACTATTACTATACATCACTATACTTCACTATACATCACTATTACTATACATCACTATTACTATACATCACTATTACTATACATCACTATCACTATACGTCACTATTACTATACATCATTATACTTCACTATACGTCACTATTACTATACATCACTATTACTATACATCACTATTACTATACTTCACTATTACTATACATCATTATTACTATACATCACTATCACTATACTTCACTATTACTATACATCACTATTACTATACATCACTATACGTCACTATACATTACTATACATCATTATACATCAGAGGGTTAGGGGGTAGAGTACGTGCTCTGGTCCTCCTGGTCTCTCAAGGTCTGTCTGGACCAGGTCTGGATCTGTGCTCAGACTGATGTGTATCTGCTCACAGAGGATTTACTGAGCAGTGAAAACACAGATCAGAGATACAAGTCTGTTATGAACACAGAGCTGATGTTGATCCTGGACACAGAGTCTGGACCAGACTGGACCTGTTGAGGGGGACTCCAGAGACTCATGCTGGTTCTGGACCAGACTGGACCTACTGAGGGGGACTCCAGAGACTCATGCTGGTTTTGGATCAGACTGGACCTACTGAGAGACTCCAGAGACTCATGCTGGTTTTGGATCAGACTGAAGGACCATCTCAAGTTCAGGTCTTCTTCTGTCTCTTGTCTCAAGGACTTCCTTAAAGTCCATCAGACCAACACTCTGAACCAACGGAGGATCAAAAACTCAATCAGATCCACATTAGGCCGCGTACTCACTTGACTTCCGGTTCAGGCGGGACCGCTTGCGGGTCTTGGGGCTGGACGGTGTCTCTGAGGGATTCTGGGTGACGGACTTCACCAGTCGGTCCATGATCTCGTCCGTGGCGTCGTCCTGGGAGGCGGTCTCGTCTTCTTTGGCTCCAAACATCTGAGACGGACTCACCCTGCCGAGACCTGAGGACCAGAAGTAGAGCCCGAATCAGAACCCGAACCAGTTCAGGTTTCTTTTTTTGTCCTCTGAACACAGGGTTAGGTTTGGTCCTGAACTTCAAACATTATGAACCCTTTCCCTGGATGATCCTGGATCAGATCTTATTCTCCATCAACACTGAGGACCTGATTCTGAACCAGGAGGTCCAGTTTACACTCATCTCAGCAGAGGTTTCCAGAACAGTGAGACAAGACTCAACAACTCACGATGAATGAAAGCAATAAATACAAATCAATATCTTTTGATTTGGTTACTTCAGCAGGAAGTATCGGACCAATCAGAACAGCTGCTGCTCAGAGGAGAGGAGAGGAGGAGATGAGGACATAAACATTAGGAGATGAGAGGACATGAAGAGGAGATGAAGAGGAGATAAGAGGACATGAGGAGGAGATGAGGACATAAACATTAGGAGATAAGAGGACATGAGGAGGAGATGAAGAGGAGATAAGAGGACATGAGGAAGAGATGAGGACATAAACATTAGGAGATAAGAGGACATGAGGAGGAGATGAAGAGGAGATAAGAGGACATGAAGAGGAGATGAAGAGGAGATAAGAGGACATGAGGAAGAGATGAGGACATAAACATTAGGAGATGAGAGGACATGAAGAGGAGATGAAGAGGAGATAAGAGGACATGAGGAAGAGATGAGGACATAAACATTAGGAGATAAGAGGACATGAGGAGGAGATGAGGACATAAACATTAGGAGATGAGAGGACATGAGGAGATAAGAGGACATGAGGAGATGAAGAGAAGATAAGAGGACATGAAGAGGAGATAAGAGGACACGAGGAGATGAAGAGGAGATAAGAGGACATGAGGAGGAGATGAAGAGGAGATAAGAGGACATGAGGAAGAGATGAGGACATAAACATTAGGAGATAAGAGGACATGAGGAGATAAGAGGACATGAGGAGATGAAGAGGAGATAAGAGGACATGAGGAAGAGATGAGGACATAAACATTAGGAGATAAGAGGACATGAGGAGGAGATGAAGAGGAGATGAGAGGACATGAAGAGGAGATGAAGAGGAGATAAGAGGACATGAGGAGGAGATGAGGACATAAACATTAGGAGATGAGAGGACATGAAGAGGAGATAAGAGGACATGAGGAAGAGATGAGGACATAAACATTAGGAGATGAGAGGACATGAGGAGATAAGAGGACATGAGGAGATGAAGAGAAGATAAGAGGACATGAAGAGGAGATAAGAGGACACGAGGAGATGAAGAGGAGATAAGAGGACATGAGGAGGAGATGAAGAGGAGATAAGAGGACATTAGGAGATAAGAGGACATGAGGAGATAAGAGGACATGAGGAGATGAAGAGAAGATAAGAGGACATGAGGAGATGAAGAGAAGATAAGAGGACATGAAGAGGAGATAAGAGGACACGAGGAGATGAAGAGGAGATGAAGAGGAGATAAGAGGAGATGAAGAGGAGATGAAGAGGACACAAGGAGATGAAGAGGAGATAAGAGGACATGAGGAGATGAGGAGATAAGAGGACATGAAGAGGAGATAAGAGGACATGAAGAGGAGATAAGAGGACACGAGGAGATGAAGAGGAGATGAAGAGGAGATAAGAGGAGATGAAGAGGACATGAAGAGGACATGAAGAGGAGATAAGAGGACACGAGGAGATGAAGAGGACATGACGAGGACATGAAGAGGAGATGAGGACATAAACATTAGGAGATGAGAGGACATGAGGAGATGAAGAGAAGATAAGAGGACATGAAGAGGAGATAAGAGGACACGAGGAGATGAAGAGGAGATGAAGAGGAGATAAGAGGACACGAGGAGATGAAGAGGAGATGAAGAGGAGATAAGAGGAGATGAAGAGGACATGAAGAGGACATGAAGAGGAGATAAGAGGACACGAGGAGATGAAGAGGACATGACGAGGACATGAAGAGGAGATGAGGACATAAACATTAGGAGATGAGAGGACATCAGGAGTACATGAAGAGGCCATGAGGAGATGAAGAGGAGATAAGAGGACATGAGGACACGAGGACATGAAAAGATAAACATGAGGACTTGAGGAGGTTCTGTCTGAACGGATGACATCATTAAACCCTAACAGAGACACCATCTCAAAACAAAATCCAACACAAGGCTGAGGTTGTGTTGAGGTCCTGGTTCTAGTCCTGGACTTGGTCGTGGAGGGGGAACGTGGACTTACTGCGGACGGCTCTAGAGCGCCTCGGGCCTCTATGGTCCACAGTCAGACCACTGTTGGTGCTGATCAGCAGGTTCTTCATGTTCTCATGCTCCTCCTCCTGACCGGGCTCCGCCTCTGCAGAGATGGGGGAGGAGCCATCCTCATCGGGCACCGCCCCCGAAAACTTCTCTGTCTGAGAAGAGGAGGAGGAGGGAGAGAAGGAAAGAGAGCTAACTAATGATTACTATTGACATCACAATAGAGACGGAGGAGGTGTCTCCATCTGATCCAGGATCGCAAGGAACCGATCCCCGATCACAGAAGGTTCTAAGGTTCTGTATGAAACAGGAGGTTCTAACGGCAGCAACATGAACTCAGACTGAGTATTTAATGTTGTACTTCTACTCCCTACTATTCACAGACTACAGTCTCTGGTTGTGACTAGAACCATGTGATCTAGACAAGGAGACGCTCCGTCTGTCCTCAGGCCTGTCCCCAGGTCTGTCTGTCCTCAGGTCTGTCCCCAGGTCTGTCTGTCCTCAGGTATGTCCCAAGGCCTGTCCCCAGGTCTGTCTGACCTCAGGCCTGTCCCCAGGCCTGTCTGTCTGTCCTCAGGTCTGTCTGTCCCCAGGTCTGTCCCCAGGTTGGTCTGTCCCCAGTCCATTACCCAGGTCTGTCCTCAGGTCTGTCTGTCCCCAGGCCTGTACCCAGGTCTGTCCTCAGGTCTGTCTGTCCCCAGGCCTGTACCCAGGTCTGTCTGACCTCAGGCCTGTCCCCAGGCCTGTCTGTCTGTCCTCAGGTCTGTCTGTCTGTCTGTCCCCAGGTCTGTCCCCAGGTCGGTCTGTCCCCAGTCCATTACCCAGGTCTGTCCTCAGGTCTGTCTGTCCCCAGGCCTGTACCCAGGTCTGTCCCCTGCATTACCTCAGTGATCATCTTGCCCCTGGTCTTGGTCCTCTCTCTGTGAGCGGCTCGTTTCTGTTTGAGGGTCAGGACTCGTTCTCTGGTGGTCCGGTACTCCAGAGAGAACTCACTGATGATCCGACAGAAACTGGTCACTCGGATGTCCCTCACTGAGGAGGACGGCTGACCCAGGAACAGCAGGAAGGAGTGGAACCTGGAGGACCAAGGTTCTGCGGTCATTCTGGCCCAAACAGTATGAAAGAGTCTCAGCTGTCTCCGTCTCTGGCTCTGTGGTGTGTGTCTCTATGGGGTCTTTACAGGCTCTCTACGAGGTGTGTCTCTATGGGGTTTTACGGGGTCTCTACGGGGTGTGTCTCTATGGGGTCTGTACGTGGTGTGTCTCTATTGGGTCTCTATGGGGTCTCTACGGTGTGTCTCTATGGTGTCTTTACGGTGTCTCTATGGGGTCTGTACGGTGTCTGTATGGGGTATGTACGGTGTCTCTATGGGGTCTGTACGGTGTCTCTATGGGGTCTGTACGGTGTCTCTATGGGGTCTGTACAGGGTCTCTACGGTGTCTCTACGTGGTGTGTCTCTATGGGGTCTCTACGGTGTCTCTATGGGGTCTGTACAGGGTCTCTACGGTGTCTCTATGGGGTCTCTACGGTGTCTGTATGTGGTCTGTATGGGGTCTGTACGGTGTCTCTATGGGGTCTGTACGGTGTCTGTATGGGGTCTGTATGGGGTCTGTACAGGGTCTCTACGGTGTCTCTATGGGGTCTCCACGGGGTCTCTATGGGGTGTGTCGTTACGGTGTCTCTACGGGGTGTGTCTCTATTGGGTCTCTCTGCGGTGTCTCTATGGGGTCTCTACGGTGTCTCTATGCGGCCTTTACGGTGTCTCTATGGGGTCTCCACGGGGTCTCTATGGGGTGTGTCGTTACGGTGTCTCTACGGGGTGTGTCTCTATGGGGTCTCTCTACGGGGTCTCTATGGGGTGTGTCTCTATGGGGTCTCTATGGGGTGTGTCGTTACGGTGTCTCTACGGGGTGTGTCTCTATTGGGTCTCCACGGGGTGTGTCTCTATGGGGTCTCTCTACGGTGTCTCTGGGGTGTGTCTCTATGGGGTCTCTGGGGTCTCTCTACGGGGTGTGTCTCTATTGGGTCTCCACGGGGTGTGTCTCTATGGGGTCTCTCTACGGTGTCTCTGGGGTGTGTCTCTATGGGGTCTCTCTATGGGGTCTCTCTACGGGGTGTGTCTCCATTGGGTCTCTCTGGGGTGTGTCTTTACGCGGTCTCTACGGGGTGTGTCTCCACGGGGTGTGTCTCTTTGGGGTCTTTACGGGGCCTCTGGTCTCACCTGTTGATGACCCTCCTGTGGACCACCTTGAGGATGATGATCCTCTGCGTGCAGTCCTTCAGGAACTCCGTCAGCTTGTTCTTCAGCACCGCCTTCATCTCGTGTTTGGTTACCATCTTCAGGCTGTCCCATGATGCTTTGCAGCGTCTCTCCAGCTGCACCAGGTTCTCCGACAGCAGCTCAAAGTCCACCTGAAGAGACACAGACCCTCACAGTTCATCACAAACAAACATAGTCATAACCCAAACAATTCAAAGGTCAATGGTCAATAGTTTAAACTGTACTTTGGAGGAGCGCGTGATGGCGGGGACCTGCGAGTAGACGTCAGAGGATTCTGGGTAATTCTCCAGGAGCAGGCTGCAGGTGTGGTGCAGCAGAGACTGACGGTGGACCGTGTCCTTCACCTCCACCACCTTCTCCAGGTAGCCCAGCTCAAAGCCTTTCGCCTGCATACACACACACACACACACACACACACACACACACACACTGATCTGTATTCTGTGTTTGTTGAACAACAGGGTTTATCTGAACCAGCTCAGCTGATCTGCAGTCTGTTCCAGATAACGTCCTGATGATCAGATATGAAGATCATATTTCATTTCATACACAAAATGCAGACAGAAGACACCAGGACAGTGTATATATATATATATATATATATATATATATATATATATATATATATATATATATATATATATATATATATGGGTGTGTCTGTCCTCACGTTGGAGCTGTTGAGGAAGTTCCCGATGGCGAGCAGCGTGGCCAGGATCCTCCTGAAGGTCTGGTTGGAGGACAGCTGCTCCATACCCAGCTTCAGGTCAAACAGAGGCTCAGCGATCTCCTGCAGGAACAGACTCAGGATCAGTCTCTATGAGACAACACAACCAGTTCAGTTTCAAGCTGATCTGAGTTCAGCAGGAGTGTAAAGGCGTATTCATTAGAGTCATGTGATGTTCAGGGGCAGACAGATTAACAGGAACTCTCTCAGATTAAATGAGTGTCCTATAGCTTTACGTATGTAGCTCTCAGACCGGTTCAGATCCTCCTGGGGATGTGGTCTTTGAGCCATTACCTTCTCCAGAGCCTCATAGTTGAGTTTGAAGGCCCATAGCTGCAGCCGGGGGGTCAGGGCGCTGATGGAGGCCAGGCTGAGCAGGAACTGCTCCGCCGACCCCAGAGGGACATCAGGATTGGCCAGCTGAGCGTCCTGGATCTTCTGCTTCTCCTCCTCTGTGGGGGTCATGGTCAGGATCTTCTGCTCAGGACAGAGGGGGGTCAGCTGAGTCTGGTTCAGGTCTGACTAGTGGTGTACTTTAATACACACATTGTTATTTCCTGTGACCCTCTTTAGTATCCTCTTTATCGTCACAACCTCTGCCGACAAGAAGTGCTCTTTACCTCTATCCCCTGACAAGAAGTGCCGACAGGAAGTGCTCTTTACCTCTATCCCCTGACAAGAAGTGCTGACAGGAAGTGCTTTTTACCTCTATCCCCTGACAAGAAGTGCTGACAGGAAGTGCTCTTTACCTCTATCCCCTGACAAGAAGTGCTGACAGGAAGTGGTTTGTACCTCTATCCCCTGACAAGAAGTGCTGACAGGAAGTGCTCTTTACCTCTATCCCCTGACAAGAAGTGCTGACAGGAAGTGGTTTGTACCTCTATCCCCTGACAAGAAGTGCTGACAGGAAGTGCTCTTTACCTCTATCCCCTCCTTGCTGATGGCAAACTCGTCGAAGTTGAGGATGGCGGTCTTGATGACGTGGACGGCCGGCAGGACAGTCATACCGATGTTGATGGCGTTGCTCCTCTTCGAGTCCAGAACCAGAATGACAGACCTCTTTGTCTCAGGTCCTTTCTGCAACGAGACCTCATATAACTGTATCAATGACAGCTAATAACAGTTACTTACAGTTAATAACAATATTAATAACAGTCAATAACAGGACTAATTATGACAGTTAATACAAGTATTAATGAAGCTTCGGGACCCCTTGTGGGGGTCGGGACCCTCAACAAACACCTGGATATCGATTTATCTGTGATGAGATATCGGCTTCCCACAATGCATCTGTTGTCCAGATGTTACCTTGGCGACCGGCAGTTCCTTGGCTTTGGACTCAAACAGGTGCTCAAGGCGGGTCGTGTCCACGGACACTTTGTCCAGCGACGCCCACACCGTCCCCCGACCGAACCGACACCTGAGGGGCTCGTCGGCCTGCTTCAGCTCCCTCCAGAACAACTTCACCGTTTTCTTCTTCCGAGAGGACGCCGCCGAGGAGTGTGGGGGGGGGGGAGGAGCACCGGGGGGAGGAGGAGGAGGAGGAGGAGGAGGAGGGGCAAGACCCCCTGGTAGAGGAGGAGGAAGAGGAACACCCTGGCCCAGGGGAGGAAGAGGAGGAACACCTAGGCCCGGGGCAGGAAGAGGAGGAGGGTGTGGGATGCCAGAGAAGCAGGAGGAAGAGGAGGAGGAGTCGAAGGAGTCCATGTCCAGGACATCAATGTCCTCCTCGTCTAGCAGGTCGGAGAAATCCAGGTCTTTGATGCGCAGAGCGTCTGCACTCGGCTGCAGCTGGTTCCAGGCGTCGGCGGGGCCCCCGGGACCGATGGGGGTCATCGGGGTCATCTCCAGACGGCGAGCGTGGCTCTCCACGTCCACGCTGCTCTGCTGACGGAGGTGACGGGTCTGATGGAGAACAGATGACACAGGAAAAACGGCATTAATGCTGTATTATGGGGATAATACATGTTGTTCTCCTGGTGTCCACTAGGGGCATTAATACTGTATTATAGAGATACTACATGTTGTTCTCCTGGTGTCCACTAGGGGCATTAATACTGTATTATAGAGATAATACATGTTGTTCTCCTGGTGTCCACTAGGGGCATTAATACTGTATTATAGAGATAATACATGTTGTTCTCCTGGTGTCCACTAGGGGCATTAATACTGTATTATAGAGATAATACATGTTGTTCTCCTGGTGTCCACTAGGGGCATTAATACTGTATTATGGGTATAATACATGTTGTTCTCCTGGTGTCCACTAGGGGCATTAACTCTGTATTATAGAGATACTACATGTTGTTCTCCTGGTGTCCACTAGGGGCATTAATACTGTATTATAGAGATAATACATGTTGTTCTCCTGGTGTCCACTAGGGGCATTAATGCTGTATTATAGAGATACTACATGTTGTTCTCCTGGTGTCCACTAGGGGCATTAATACTGTATTATAGAGATACTACATGTTGTTCTCCTGGTGTCCACTAGGGGCATTAACTCTGTATTATAGAGATAATACATGTTGTTCTCCTGGTGTCCACTAGGGGCATTAATACTGTATTATAGAGATAATACAGGTTGTTCTCCTGGTGTCCACTAGGGGCGTTACTGCTGTATTATAGAGATAATACATGTTGTTCTCCTGGTGTCCACTAGGGGCATTAACTCTATATTATAGAGATAATACATGTTGTTCTCCTGGTGTCCACTAGGGGCATCACTACTGTATTATAGAGATAATACATGTTCTCCTGGTGTCCACTAGGGGCATTAATACTGTATTATAGAGATAATACATGTTGTTCTCCTGGTGTCCACTAGGGGCATTAACTCTATTATAGAGATAATACATGTTCTCCTGGTGTCCACTAGGGGCATCAATACTGTATTATAGAGATAATACATGTTGTTCTCCTGGTGTCCACTAGGGGCATTAATACTGTATTATAGAGATAATACATGTTGTTCTCCTGGTGTCCACTAGGGGCATCACTACTGTATTATAGAGATAATACATGTTGTTCTCCTGGTGTCCACTAGGGGCATTAATACTGTATTATAGAGATAATACATGTTCTCCTGGTGTCCACTAGGGGCATTAATACTGTATTATAGAGATAATACATGTTCTCCTGGTGTCCACTAGGGGCATTAATACTGTATTATAGAGATAATACATGTTGTTCTCCTGGTGTCCACTAGGGGCATCACTACTGTATTATAGAGATAATACATGTTCTCCTGGTGTCCACTAGGGGCATTAATACTGTATTATAGAGATAATACATGTTGTTCTCCTAGTGTCCACTAGGGGCATTAACTCTGTATTATAGAGATAATACATGTTGTTCTCCTGGTGTCCACTAGGGGCATTAACTCTGTATTATAGAGATAATACATGTTGTTCTCCTGGTGTCCACTAGGGGCATTAACTCTATATTATAGAGATAATACATGTTGTTCTCCTGGTGTCCACTAGGGGCATTACTGCTGTATTATAGAGATAATACATGTTGTTCTCCTGGTGTCCACTAGGGGCATTAATACTCTATTATAGAGATAATACATGTTATTCTCCTGGTGTCCACTAGGGGCATTAACTCTGTATTATAGAGATAATACATGTTGTTCTCCTGGTGTCCACTAGGGGCGTTACTGCTGTATTATAGAGATAATACATGTTGTTCTCCTGGTGTCCACTAGGGGCATTAACTCTATATTATAGAGATAATACATGTTGTTCTCCTGGTGTCCACTAGGGGCATCACTACTGTATTATAGAGATAATACATGTTGTTCTCCTGGTGTCCATTAGGGGCATTAATACTGTATTATAGAGATAATACATGTTGTTCTCCTGGTGTCCACTAGGGGCATTAATACTGTATTATAGAGATAATACATGTTGTTCTCCTGGTGTCCACTAGGGGCATTAACTCTATTATAGAGATAATACATGTTATTCTCCTGGTGTCCACTAGGGGCATTAACTCTGTATTATAGAGATAATACATGTTGTTCTCCTGGAGTCCACTAGGGGCATCACTACTGTATTATAGAGATAATACATGTTGTTCTCCTGGTGTCCACTAGGGGCATTAATACTGTATTATAGAGATAATACATGTTGTTCTCCTGGTGTCCACTAGGGGCGTTAACTCTGTATTATAGAGATAATACATGTTATTCTCGTGGTGTCCACTAGGGGCATCACTGCTGTATTATGGAGATAATACATGTTATTCTCCTGGTGTCCACTAGGGGCGTTAACTCTGTATTATAGAGATAATACATGTTATTCTCCTGGTGTCCACTAGGGGCATTAATACTGTATTATAGAGATAATACATGTTGTTCTCCTGGTGTCCACTAGGGGCATTAACTCTATATTATAGAGATAATACATGTTCTTCTCCTGGTGTCCACTAGGGGCATTAACTCTGTATTATAGAGATACTACATGTTATTCTCCTGGTGTCCACTAGGGGCATTAACTCTGTATTATAGAGATAATACATGTTGTTCTCCTGGTGTCCACTAGGGGCATTAACTCTGTATTATAGAGATACTACATGTTGTTCTCCTGGTGTCCACTAGGGGCATTAACTCTGTATTATAGAGATAATACATGTTGTTCTCCTGGTGTCCACTAGGGGCATTAACTCTGTATTATAGAGATAATACATGTTGTTCTCCTGGTGTCCACTAGGGGCATTAACTCTGTATTATAGAGATAATACATGTTGTTCTCCTGGTGTCCACTAGGGGCATTAACTCTGTATTATAGAGATACTACATGTTATTCTCCTGGTGTCCACTAGGGGCATTCACTCTGTATTATAGAGATAATACATGTTGTTCTCCTGGTGTCCACTAGGGGCATTAACTCTGTATTATAGAGATACTACATGTTGTTCTCCTGGTGTCCACTAGGGGCATTAACTCTGTATTATAGAGATAATACATGTTGTTCTCCTGGTGTCCACTAGGGGCATTAACTCTGTATTATAGAGATAATACATGTTGTTCTCCTGGTGTCCACTAGGGGCATTAACTCTGTATTATAGAGATAATACATGTTGTTCTCCTGGTGTCCACTAGGGGCATTAACTCTGTATTATAGAGATAATACATGTTGTTCTCCTGGTGTCCACTAGGGGCATCAATACTGTATTATAGAGATAATACATGTTATTCTCCTGGTGTCCACTAGGGGCATTAATGCTGTATTATAGAGATACTACATGTTGTTCTCCTGGTGTCCACTAGGGGCATTAATGCTGTATTATAGAGATAATACATGTTGTTCTCCTGGTGTCCACTAGGGGCATCAACACTAGAGCATCCTCTCTCCTCTGTCCTTATCCTTCACACTAGAGCATCCTCTCTCCTCTGTCCTTATCCTTCACACTAGAGCATCCTCTCTCCTCTGTCCTTATCCTTCACACTAGAGCATCCTCTCTCCTCTGTCCTTATCCTTCACACTAGAGCATCCTCTCTCCTCTGTCCTTATCCTTCACACTAGAGCATCCTCTCTCCTCTGTCCTTTTCCTTCACACTAGAGCATCCTCTCTCCTCTGTCCTTATCCTTCACACTAGAGCATCCTCTCTCCTCTGTCCTTTTCCTTCACACTAGAGCATCCTCTCTCCTCTGTCCTCATCCTTCACACTACTAGAGCATCCTCTCTCCTCTGTCCTCATCCTTCACACTAGAGCATCCTCTCTCCTCTGTCCTTATCCTTCACACTAGAGCATCCTCTCTCCTCTAATGTGATGTAATGTTATATAATGTAATGTACTGTAATCTAATGTTATGTAATGTGATGTAATGTTATATAATGTAATGTACTGTAAAATCCACATGCAGACTAAAGACCTGATGTTCTTCAGCGAGGCGGGCCAGTGCCACCTGGGCGGAGCCTTCCAGCCCCTCTAGCTCCGCCCTGCGGGAGGCTCTGCTCTCGTCTGGGCTGCACGGCTCGACTGAGCGCGCTCGGAAGCTGGACAGGCGCTCCAACACACGACCACCTGAGGGACGGCACACAGGAGGTCTCACTCGGACTGCTTTACCAGAACCAGCACAGTACCTTTACAGTGTGGTATTAGTACTTTGACTATAACACAGTACCTTTACAGTGTGGTATTAGTACTTTGACTATAACACAGTACCTTTACAGTGTGGTATTAGTACTTTGACTATAACAGAGTACCTTCACAGTGTGGTATTAGTACTTTGACTATAACACAGTACCTTTACAGTGTGGTATTAGTACTTTGGCTATAACAGAGTACCTTTACAGTGTGGTATTAGTACTTTGGCTATAACAGAGTACCTTTACAGTGTGGTATTAGTACTTTGACTATAACAGAGTACCTTTACAGTGTGGTATTAGTACTTTGGCTGCAGTAAAGGATCTGAATTCTCGCACCATCACTGGTAACTGTATCTGAAAGTCCTTCTCTGAACATAGTTATACTCCATTCATGTATTTTTTGGTCATAGACAGTATTACTTTAGTATTATTAGCCGTCTGATCTCACCGGACAGGAAGTGGGCTTCTTCCTCGTTGGTGTCGGCAGCAGCAGCGGCGGTCGGGCTCAGAGGGGCAGAGCTGGAGGTCTTGGAGTACAACATGTCCAACAGAAAGTTCTTGTCCGTGGACAGAGTACTGCTCTGATGCGGCGCTGCAGACACAAGTGGTGACAGGAAGTCTGACGGACATCCTTCAGAATAAAAGCAGCAGTGGACTCAACTTGTTATATAAAAGCTATGGTCCTGACTTTACTCTTTATCTCTCTTCAGAGTGATTCACTGAGTGTCATCACGTGTAATAACATTCACAAGACAATCATTCACGTGTAATAACATTCACAAGACAATCATTCACGTGTAATAACATTCACAAGACAATCATTCACGTGTAATAACATTCACAAGACAATCATTCACATGTAATAACATTCACGTGTAATAACATTCACAAGACAATCATTCACGTGTAATAACATTCACAAGACAATCATTCACGTGTAATAACATTCACAAGACAATCATTCACGTGTAATAACATTCACGTGTAATAACATTCACAAGACAATCATTCACGTGTAATAACATTCACAAGACAATCATTCACGTGTAATAACATTCATGTGTAATAACATTCATAAGACAATCATTCAAGTGTAATAACATTCACAAGACAATCATTCACGTGTAATAACATTCACACGGCAATCATTCACGTGTAATAACATTCACGTGTAATAACATTCACAAGACAATCATTCACGTGTAATAACATTCACACGGCAATCATTCACGTGTAATAACATTCACACGGCAATCATTCACGTGTAATAACATTCACGTGTAATAACATTCACAAGACAATCATTCACGTGTAATAACATTCACAAGACAATCATTCACGTGTAATAACATTCACGTGTAATAACATTCACAAGACAATCATTCACGTGTAATAACATTCACACGGCAATCATTCACGTGTAATAACATTCACACGGCAATCATTCACGTGTAATAACATTCACGTGTAATAACATTCACAAGACAATCATTCACATGTAATAACATTCACGTGTAATAACATTCACAAGACAATCATTCACATGTAATAACATTCACGTGTAATAACATTCACAAGACAATCATTCACGTGTAATAACATTCACGTGTAATAACATTCACAAGACAATCATTCACGTGTAATAACATTCACGTGTAATAACATTCACAAGACAATCATTCATGTGTAATAACATTCACAAGACAATCATTCACATGTAATAACATTCACGTGTAATAACATTCACAAGACAATCATTCACGTGTAATAACATTCACGTGTAATAACATTCACAAGACAATCATTCACGTGTAATAACATTCACGTGTAATAACATTCACAAGACAATCATTCACGTGTAATAACATTCACAAGACAATCATTCACGTGTAATAACATTCACAAGACAATCATTCACGTGTAATAACATTCACAAGACAATCATTCACGTGTAATAACATTCACAAGACAATCATTCACGTGTAATAACATTCACGTGTAATAACATTCACAAGACAATCATTCACGTGTAATAACATTCACGTGTAATAACATTCACAAGACAATCATTCACGTGTAATAACATTCACAAGACAATCATTCATGTGTAATAACATTCACAAGACAATCATTCACATGTAATAACATTCACGTGTAATAACATTCACAAGACAATCATTCACGTGTAATAACATTCACGTGTAATAACATTCACAAGACAATCATTCACGTGTAATAACATTCACGTGTAATAACATTCACAAGACAATCATTCACGTGTAATAACATTCACAAGACAATCATTCATGTGTAATAACATTCACAAGACAATCATTCACGTGTAATAACATTCACAAGACAATCATTCACGTGTAATAACATTCACACGGCAATCATTCACGTGTAATAACATTCACGCGTAATAACATTCACAAGACAATCATTCACGTGTAATAACATTCACAAGACAATCATTCACGTGTAATAACATTCACAAGACAATCATTCACGTGTAATAACATTCACACGGCAATCATTCACGTGTAATAACATTCACGTGTAATAACATTCACAAGACAATCATTCACGTGTAATAACATTCACAAGACAATCATTCATGTGTAATAACATTCACAAGACAATCATTCACGTGTAATAACATTCACAAGACAATCATTCACGTGTAATAACATTCACACGGCAATCATTCACGTGTAATAACATTCACGTGTAATAACATTCACAAGACAATCATTCACGTGTAATAACATTCACAAGACAATCATTCACGTGTAATAACATTCATGTGTAATAACATTCATAAGACAATCATTCATGTGTAATAACATTCATAAGACAATCATTCAAGTGTAATAACATTCACAAGACAATCATTCACGTGTAATAACATTCACACGGCAATCATTCACGTGTAATAACATTCACGTGTAATAACATTCACAAGACAATCATTCACGTGTAATAACTTTCACACGGCAATCATTCACGTGTAATAACATTCACAAGACAATCATTCACGTGTAATAACATTCACACGGCAATCATTCACGTGTAATAACATTCACGTGTAATAACATTCACGTGTAATAACATTCACGTGTAATAACATTCACAAGACAATCATTCACGTGTAATAACATTCACACGGCAATCATTCACGTGTAATAACATTCACGTGTAATAACATTCACAAGACAATCATTCACGCGTAATAACATTCACAAGACAATCATTCACGTGTAATAACATTCACGTGTAATAACATTCACAAGACAATCATTCACGTGTAATAACATTCACAAGACAATCATTCACGTGTAATAACATTCACAAGACAATCATTCACGTGTAATAACATTCACACGGCAATCATTCACGTGTAATAACATTCACAAGACAATCATTCACGTGTAATAACATTCACACGGCAATCATTCACGTGTAATAACATTCACGTGTAATAACATTCACAAGACAATCATTCACGTGTAATAACATTCACACGGCAATCATTCACGTGTAATAACATTCACGTGTAATAACATTCACAAGACAATCATTCACGTGTAATAACATTCACGTGTAATAACATTCACAAGACAATCATTCACGTGTAATAACATTCACTAGGCAATCATTCACGTGTAATAACATTCACGTGTAATAACATTCACAAGACAATCATTCACGTGTAATAACATTCACGTGTAATAACATTCACAAGACAATCATTCACGTGTAATAACATTCACGTGTAATAACATTCACAAGACAATCATTCACGTGTAATAACATTCACCAGACAATCATTCACGTGTAATAACATTCACAAGACAATCATTCATGTGTAATAACATTCACGTGTAATAACATTCACAAGACAATCATTCACATGTAATAACATTCATAAGACAATCATTCAAGTGTAATAACAATCATTCAAGTGTAATAACATTCACACGACAATCATTCACATGTAATAACATTCACGTGTAATAACATTCACACGACAATCATTCACATGTAATAACATTCAAGTGTAATAACATTCACACGACAATCATTCACATGTAATAACATTCACACGACAATCATTCACATGTAATAACATTCACGTGTAATAACGTTCACACGACAATCAGATTGTTTATATTAATAAAGTAATATATGAACCAGGTTGTTTATGTTAATAAAGTAATATATGAACCAGGTTATTTATATTAATAAAGTAATATATGAACCACTAACATCATAACTACGTAGTTTAGTGAAAGTGGAGGTTCTCGTTTCCTAACTCCTCATGAACTCTCCTTCCCATCTTTCCTTGACCCCGTGACCTTTTCCACAGAGGTCAAGAACAAGTGGTTAGGAATAGACGTTAGGAGGTCATTATTTGACCGCAGCCAGAGACTCTTGAAGAGACAGAGAGGATTGTGGGTAAATGAAGTCTCACCTGTGTCATTCTGGGAGTTTGACTGTCTGGAGGTGGAGACTACACACGAAGACACAAGAGAAGAAGAATAGGGGGATCACAATTAGGGCCTGGCCCTTTAAGAGGATGAAATCAACAGATTGTTTTAAATAATAATGTCTTTAAATGTACTCTGACAAGGCCGTTCTTCCTCTGCAGGCTGCAGGCTC
>NC_046968.1:30833113-30843113 GCF_009769545.1 Cyclopterus lumpus
GTACAGTGTGGTACATTGTTGTACATTGTTCTACAGTGTGGTACATTGTTGTACAGTGTGGTACATTGTTGTACAGTGTGGTACATTGTTGTACATTGTGGTACATTGTGGTACAGTGTGGTACATTGTTGTACATTATTGTACAGTGTGGTACATTGTTGTACATTGTGGTACGTTCCCTGACCATGTCCGAGTAAATGCAATAAAAGTTGTTGATCATTGAAAAATGTTCATCTCCACATACATGAATATACACTTATATATTATCTATTGTTCTGAAAGAGTTGAGATAGTTATGTTAGATCTCATTGGATGATGCATGTCATTACACCGACTGCCAGCAGGCACATTTAAAGAATGAGGCTCTTAAAATGGGCCGATACATTTTCCCAACACTGATGCTGCGTTGAGAGTAGATTCATGAAAGTCAATGTAGACGAATGGATGTGAATAAAGAGGATGTTCATCCACCTATCTAGACGTAGTCGGTGAAAGTCACCGAGCTGTGTGAGCCTACGGGTGATGTTATGTATATATATATATATATATATATATATATATATATATATATATATATATATATATATATATATATATATATATGATATTAATGTTATGAACCCAAACACCAGGACGTTTGATGGGTTTTCCACAACAAGTATAAAGCAGAAATGGTGGTTATTTCTTCCATGGTGGACGGCGGAAGTTATAAATGTTTCCATGGAGATAAGCCACGCCCCCTCTCCAGCGCGAGTGAAGTGAATGAATTGATTACATTTTGCCATTATTATGGTCTGGAATTCCTCAAATACGTTCATGATCATCTCCTGCTCCTCGGCGGAGAAAAAGAGTCTCTTCCTTTGAGTTTATTTGCCTTTGTGTCATGTTTCTGTGATAACTATCCTGATTACTGAAGTCTGGATCAACTATTCTGATTACTGAAGTCTGGATCAACTATCCTGATTACTGAAGTCTGGTTCAACTATCCTGATTACTGAAGTCTGGTTCAACTATCCTGATTACTGAAGTCTGGTTCAACTATCCTGATTACTGAAGTCTGGATCAACTATTCTGATTACTGAAGTCTGGTTCAACTATCCTGAGTACTGAAGTCTGGATCAACTATCCTGATTACTGAAGTCTGGTTCAACTATCCTGAGTACTGAAGTCTGGTTCAACTATCCTGAGTACTGAAGTCTGGTTCAACTATCCTGATGACTGAAGTCTGGTTCAACTATCCTGATTACTGAAGTCTGGTTCAACTATCCTGAGTACTGAAGTCTGGTTCAACTATCCTGATGACTGAAGTCTGGTTCAACTATCCTGATTACTGAAGTCTGGTTCAACTATCCTGAGTACTGAAGTCTGGTTCAACTATCCTGATTACTGAAGTCTGGTTCAACTATCCTGATTACTGAAGTCTGGTTCAACTATCCTGATTACTGAAGTCTGGTTCAACTATCCTGATTACTGAAGTCTGGTTCAAACTATCCTGAGTACTGAAGTCTGGTTCAACTATCCTGATTACTGAAGTCTGGTTCAAACTATCCTGTGAACTGACATCTGGCTCAAATTAACGAGATTGTTTGAGGGCGGATCAGCCTTGGAGAAACCGGGATGTCAATCATCTTGTTAATTTTAGCTGGCTAATAGGACATTTGATCGACTTTGTTGAGCCACGTACGAGAAATAAGGCCCAGGTACACAACCAGGTAAACAACCAGGTAAACAACCAGGCAAATGATTAGTTAAAGAACTAGTTAAAGAACCAGGTAAACACCCAGGTACACAACCAGGTAAACAAACAGGTAAACAACCAGGCAAATGATTAGTTAAAGAACCAGGAATGGAACCGGGTAAAGAACTTCTGCTAGTAGTCGTGACGCTTGTTAGAGAACCTCTGTGTTGTTGAGTCACAAATTGTTCTTTGATAAAAATGTAATGTGATTAAACAAAGAAGGTCAACTTGTTTTTTAAATGTTTAGAATCCTAAAAATCTTCACGTGAGTAAATATTTTGTAGCCAAATAAAATATCCGTTCTTTGTTTCTTTATAAAACTTTTACTACGCGACTTCTTTCTTCACAGGTCTGGTATGAATATGAAATATGATCATTATACAGATGGCTATAATCTTGCCTCTGTGGAAGATAGTTTATAAATCATATCTTCTTCTCAGGTGCATTCAGGTTTACCATCATAGAGTTCCCATGATCCTCTCCGCTCATTAAATGTGCATAACAACTGTCTGTCAACTCTTTTCATCAGTGAGGTTTGTCAGATTTATGAACAACATGGTGCGGATTAAATCAACACGACTTCAAATCAGAAGCATTCATTTTATGAAGCTCAGACACACAGGAAGAGGAGGAGGAAGACGAGGAAGAAGAGGAAGCGTGTACTTACCAGAAGAGTAGGTCAGCTTCATCAGAGCTGGGGCAGGAAGGAGGAAGGAGAGAAAAGACGGAGTAGGAGGAATTTAGATGAAAAACATTATGATGTTATTTAGAAAGAAAGACCGTTACCCTAATAAACTAGAAAAGACCCCGATATAATCTAAAAATAAACCAGAACAGATCCAGATATAATCTAGAGATAAACCAGAAAAGATCCAGATATAATCTGAAAATAAACCAGAAAAGACCCCGATATAATCTAAAAATAAACCAGAACAGATCCCGATATAATCTAAAGATAAACCAGAACAGATCCCGATATAATCTAAAGATAAACCAGAACAGATCCCGATATAATCTAAAGATAAACCAGAACAGATCCCGATATAATCTAAAAATAAACCAGAACAGATCCCGATATAATATACAAATAAACCAGAAAAGATCCCGATATAATCTAAAGATAAACCAGAAAAGATCCCGATATAATCTAGAGATAAACCAGAAAGATCCCGATATAATCTACAGATGAACCAGAAAAGATCCAGATATAATCTAAAAATAAACCAGAAAAGATCCAGATATAATCTAAAGATAAACCAGAAAAGATCCCGATATAATCTAGAGATAAACCAGAAAAGATCCAGATATGATCTAGAAATAAACCAGAAAAGATCCAGATATGATCTAGAAATAAACCAGAAAAGATCCAGATACAACCTAAAGATAAACCAGAAAAGATCCAGATACAACCTAAAGATAAACCAGAAAAGATCCAGATATATTCTAGAGATGAAGCAGTAAAGATCCTGATATAATCTAAAGATAAACCAGTAAAGATCCAGATATAATCTAAAGATAAACCAGAAAAGATCCCGATATAATCTAGAGATAAACCAGAAAAGATCCAGATATGATCTAGAAATAAACCAGAAAAGATCCAGATACAACCTAAAGATAAACCAGAAAAGATCCCGATATATTCTAGAGATGAAGCAGTAAAGATCCTGATATAATCTAAAGATAAACCAGAAAAGATCCAGATATAATCTAGAGATAAACCAGTTAAAATCCAGATATAATCTAGAGATAAACCAAAAAATATCCAGATATAATCTAAAAATAAACCAGAAAAGATCCAGATATAATCTAAAAATAAACCAGAAAAGATCCAGATATAATCTAAAAATAATCTGAAACTAGATCCATTGATATAATAATCCAGACATTAAATCGTCTGACTGTAGAAGTTAAACTGGTGAAATAGGCAAAATAAAACTGATTTAAATAATTATAATATATACATAATAACAGATATACAATGCTGGTTTACCATACATTCCCAGTATATCTGCTCCACTTACTTGAAAGAGGGTTTTGTCTCCATCTTGTTGCTGAGCGGCTCCTGGTGAGACAGATCAGAAGACGAGCTGCAACACAAACAGACAGAAATGACGTTTTGTATGCATGTTATTTTATTTATTTAGATATATATATATATATATATATATATATATATATATATATATATATATATATATATATATATGTTGTTAATAATTAAGCTTCAGTTTTTTCACCATGAAGCTGAAACACCAGACAAGGCCAGAAGTAAGTGGACAGTACTATGATATGATCACATGTCAGCAGGTCTGAGGTCAGTCTCTCTGCTACAGACCTGCAGGAGGCTGGAGGCTCCTCACAGATGGAGCTGGTTTTGGAGAAGAGCCTGGACCTTCTGTTCAGACCCAGAGCTGACATGTGGTGGCTAAGGAAAGAGCGACTCCTAGTGGTCGAGAGGAGGGAGGAGGAGTATTAAGGGGGAGAGGAGAAAGAGAGAAGGGGACACCACCGATTACATCAGAGAGACAGAAAGCACCAAGTCACCAAAGTAAGAAAAGAAAAGAACAGATCTCTCTCTCTCTCTCTCTACATATATGATCATGTGTTTCAAACCAAGGTCGTGACCCCTGATCAAGACCCGCCACTCCACTGAGGGAACTCACGCCGACGGGGACTTTGCATCTGGTTCTGCGGTCCCGGTGCCGTTGGGGGGCGAGTGGGGGGGCAGCGGAGACCCTCTCTGGGATCCGGACGGACTGTAGACGGGGCTGCCGGGGTCAGAGGTCAGAGGGGACGAGGCCCTGCTGCCCAACCCCGCCGTGGGGATGGAGGGGGAGACGAAGGCGGGGGGAGTGGGGGAGGCGGAGGGCGAGGAGCCCGCGGAGGAGGACAGGAGGTCCGGCAGGTTGTGGCTGGACAAGCGGCGGCTCCTCCGTCCCTCCTGCTCGCCGGCGGCCATCTTTCTTCTCTCCTTACGGAGGTGAAGGGAGGAGTCGTCCATCTCCCCGTCCTCATACGTCAGAGCAGCCTGCACACATGTGAACATATAAATAAATAAATAAATAAATAAATAAATATATATATATATATATATATAAGCCATGTCCATCACCTCCATCCCGTTCTACTGAACTCTGAGCTGTCCGGAAGGATCAGAGCTCTGGGTCTTACTTTTAATCTCTAATCTCTTTGTGATTGTGTTCTGTGTGTAAATGTCTCACTTTTGGTCTTCTTGATAAATGTTGTTGTTGTTACCTCGTACGTGGTGAACTGAGCCCGGAGGTCCGGCTCGGTCCCCTTGTTGCTCATGTGTTTGTGGATGATGGGCTCCATCCCCAACTGCTCCAGACTGTCTGTCACATCGTAGAACGAGTCCTGGTCAGGAAGCACCGCTAGAGTCTGAGACACACACACACACACACACACACGTTTACCTCGTAGACCGTTTGTTTACCTCGTAGACCGTTTGTTTACCTCGTAGACCGTCTGTTTACCTTTGTTTACCTCGTAGACCGTCTGTTTACCTCGTAGACGTCTGTTTACCTCGTAGACCGTCTGTTCGTAGACGTCTGTTTACCTCGTAGACCTTTTGTTTACCTCGTAGACGTCTGTTTACCTCGTAGACCTTTTGTTTACCTCGTAGACCGTCTGTTCGTAGACGTCTGTTTACCTCGTAGACCTTTTGTTTACCTCGTAGACCGTCTGTTTACCTCGTAGACCGTCTGTTTACCTCGTAGACCTTTTGTTTACCTCGTAGACGTCTGTTTACCTCGTAGACCGTCTGTTTACCTCGTAGACTGTCTGTTTACCTTGTTGATGAGCGTCATGGTGAACATCATGAGCTCTGTGTCGGAGCCGTTCCTCTCCTCCAGCACCTCCATCAGGTAACTCCATGGATTCACACCTACAACACACAGGTGACCTCATGTCACATGATCACACACCTGGTTCATAGAAATGATCTGAGGAACAAAGTCCATATGTACACATTTTAATATCAGGAGTGAGTCATTATTGTTTTGAGTCAGTGAGTGAGAGAGAGTGAAAGAAAGTGAGGGAATGAGAGTGAGTGAGTGGGTGAGTGAGTGGGTGGGAGAGTGAGAGAGTGGGAGAGTGAGAGAGTGGGAGAGTGAGAGAGTGGGTGAGTGAGAGAGTGGGTGAGTGAGAGAGTGGGAGAGTGAGAGAGTGGGTGAGTGAGAGAGTGAGTGAGTGGGAGAGTGAGTGAGTGGGAGAGTGAGAGAGTGAGTGAGTGAGTGGGAGAGTGAGTGAGTGGGTGAGTGGGAGAGTGAGTGAGTGGGAGAGTGAGAGAGTGAGTGAGTGAGTGGGAGAGTGAGAGAGTGGGTGAGTGAGAGAGTGAGTGAGTGGGAGAGTGAGTGAGTGGGAGAGTGAGAGAGTGAGTGAGTGGGAGAGTGAGAGAGTGAGTGAGTGAGTGGGAGAGTGAGTGAGTGAGAGAGTGAGTGAGTGGGAGAGTGAGTGAGAGAGTGAGTGAGTGAGTGGGAGAGTGAGTGAGTGGGAGAGTGAGTGAGTGGGAGAGTGAGTGAGTGGGAGAGTGAGAGAGTGGGAGAGTGAGAGAGTGGGAGAGTGAGAGAGTGGGAGAGTGAGAGAGTGGGAGAGTGAGTGAGTGAGAGAGTGAGTGAGAGAGTGAGAGAGTGGGAGAGTGAGAGAGTGGGAGAGTGAGAGAGTGGGTGAGTGAGAGAGTGGGTGAGTGAGAGAGTGAGTGAGTGGGAGAGTGAGTGAGTGAGTGAGTGAGTGGGAGAGTGAGTGAGTGAGAGAGTGAGTGAGTGGGAGAGTGAGTGAGAGAGTGAGTGAGAGAGTGAGTGAGTGGGAGAGTGAGTGAGTGGGAGAGTGAGAGAGTGGGAGAGTGAGTGAGTGGGAGAGTGAGAGAGTGGGTGAGTGAGAGAGTGGGTGAGTGAGAGTGGGTGAGTGAGTGAGTGGGAGAGTGAGTGAGTGGGTGAGTGGGAGAGTGAGTGAGTGGGAGAGTGAGTGAGTGGGAGAGTGAATGAGTGGGAGAGTGAATGAGTGGGAGAGTGAGTGAGTGGGAGAGTGAGTGAGTGGGTGAGTGAGTGGGAGAGTGAGTGAGTGGGTGAGTGGGAGAGTGAGTGAGTGGGAGAGTGAGAGAGTGAGTGAGTGAGTGAGTGGGAGAGTGAGAGAGTGGGTGAGTGAGAGAGTGAGTGAGTGGGAGAGTGAGTGAGTGGGAGAGTGAGTGAGTGGGAGAGTGAGTGAGTGGGAGAGTGAGTGAGTGGGAGAGTGAGTGAGTGGGAGAGTGAGTGAGTGGGTGAGTGAGTGGGAGAGTGAGTGAGTGGGTGAGTGGGAGAGTGAGTGAGTGGGAGAGTGAGAGAGTGAGTGAGTGAGTGAGTGGGAGAGTGAGAGAGTGGGTGAGTGAGAGAGTGAGTGAGTGGGAGAGTGAGTGAGTGGGAGAGTGAGAGAGTGAGTGAGTGAGTGGGAGAGTGAGTGAGTGAGAGAGTGAGTGAGTGGGAGAGTGAGTGAGAGAGTGAGTGAGTGAGTGGGAGAGTGAGTGAGTGGGAGAGTGAGTGAGTGGGAGAGTGAGAGAGTGAGTGAGTGAGTGGGAGAGTGAGTGAGTGAGAGAGTGAGTGAGTGGGAGAGTGAGTGAGAGAGTGAGTGAGTGAGTGGGAGAGTGAGTGAGTGGGAGAGTGAGTGAGTGGGAGAGTGAGTGAGTGGGAGAGTGAGAGAGTGGGAGAGTGAGAGAGTGGGAGAGTGAGAGAGTGGGAGAGTGAGTGAGTGAGAGAGTGAGAGAGTGGGAGAGTGAGTGAGTGAGAGAGTGAGAGAGTGAGTGAGTGAGTGGGAGAGTGAGTGAGTGAGAGAGTGAGTGAGTGGGAGAGTGAGTGAGAGAGTGAGTGAGTGAGTGGGAGAGTGAGTGAGTGGGAGAGTGAGTGAGTGGGAGAGTGAGTGAGTGGGAGAGTGAGAGAGTGGGAGAGTGAGAGAGTGGGAGAGTGAGAGAGTGGGAGAGTGAGTGAGTGAGAGAGTGAGAGAGTGGGAGAGTGAGAGAGTGGGTGAGTGAGAGAGTGAGTGAGTGGGAGAGTGAGTGAGTGGGA
Source organism: Cyclopterus lumpus (assembly GCF_009769545.1). Taxonomy (NCBI): domain Eukaryota; kingdom Metazoa; phylum Chordata; class Actinopteri; order Perciformes; family Cyclopteridae; genus Cyclopterus; species Cyclopterus lumpus. The sequence goes on from NC_046968.1 coordinate 30,840,905, forward strand.
GAGTGAGAGAGTGAGTGAGTGAGTGGGAGAGTGAGTGAGTGAGAGAGTGAGTGGGAGAGTGAGTGAGAGAGTGAGTGGGAGAGTGAGTGAGTGGGAGAGTGAGTGAGTGGGAGAGTGAGTGAGTGGGAGAGTGAGAGAGTGGGAGAGTGAGTGAGTGAGAGAGTGAGTGAGAGAGTGAGAGAGTGGGAGAGTGAGAGAGTGGGTGAGTGAGAGAGTGGGTGAGTGAGAGAGTGAGTGAGTGGGAGAGTGAGTGAGTGGGAGAGTGAGAGAGTGAGTGAGTGAGTGAGTGGGAGAGTGAGTGAGTGAGAGAGTGAGTGAGTGGGAGAGTGAGTGAGAGAGTGAGTGAGTGGGAGAGTGAGTGAGTGGGAGAGTGAGTGAGTGGGAGAGTGAGAGAGTGGGAGAGTGAGTGAGTGGGAGAGTGAGAGAGTGGGTGAGTGAGAGAGTGGGTGAGTGAGAGTGGGTGAGTGAGAGAGTGAGTGGGAGAGTGAGCGAGTGGGTGAGTGGGAGAGTGAGTGAGTGGGAGAGTGAGTGAGTGGGAGAGTGAATGAGTGGGAGAGTGAATGAGTGGGAGAGTGAGTGAGTGGGAGAGTGAGTGAGTGGGAGAGTGAGTGAGTGGGTGAGTGAGTGGGAGAGTGAGTGAGTGGGTGAGTGGGAGAGTGAATGAGTGGGAGAGTGAGAGAGTGAGTGAGTGAGTGAGTGGGAGAGTGAGAGAGTGGGTGAGTGAGAGAGTGAGTGAGTGGGAGAGTGAGTGAGTGGGAGAGTGAGAGAGTGAGTGAGTGAGTGGGAGAGTGAGTGAGTGAGAGAGTGAGTGAGTGGGAGAGTGAGTGAGAGAGTGAGTGAGTGAGTGGGAGAGTGAGTGAGTGGGAGAGTGAGTGAGTGGGAGAGTGAGAGAGTGGGAGAGTGAGAGAGTGGGAGAGTGAGAGTGGGAGAGTGAGTGAGTGAGAGAGTGAGAGAGTGAGAGAGTGGGAGAGTGAGAGAGTGGGAGAGTGAGAGAGTGGGTGAGTGAGAGAGTGGGTGAGTGAGAGAGTGAGTGAGTGGGAGAGTGAGTGAGTGGGAGAGTGAGAGAGTGAGTGAGTGAGTGGGAGAGTGAGTGAGTGAGAGAGTGAGTGAGTGGGAGAGTGAGTGAGAGAGTGAGTGAGTGGGAGAGTGAGTGAGTGGGAGAGTGAGTGAGTGGGAGAGTGAGAGAGTGGGAGAGTGAGTGAGTGGGAGAGTGAGAGAGTGGGTGAGTGAGAGAGTGGGTGAGTGAGAGTGGGTGAGTGAGAGAGTGAGTGGGAGAGTGAGTGAGTGGGTGAGTGGGAGAGTGAGTGAGTGGGAGAGTGAGTGAGTGGGAGAGTGAATGAGTGGGAGAGTGAATGAGTGGGAGAGTGAGTGAGTGGGAGAGTGAGTGAGTGGGAGAGTGAGTGAGTGGGAGAGTGAGTGAGTGGGAGAGTGAGTGAGTGGGAGAGTGAGTGAGTGGGAGAGTGAGAGAGTGAGTGAGTGAGTGGGAGAGTGAGAGAGTGGGTGAGTGAGAGAGTGAGTGAGTGGGAGAGTGAGTGAGTGGGAGAGTGAGAGAGTGAGTGAGTGAGTGGGAGAGTGAGTGAGTGAGAGAGTGAGTGAGTGGGAGAGTGAGTGAGAGAGTGAGTGAGTGGGAGAGTGAGTGAGTGGGAGAGTGAGTGAGTGGGAGAGTGAGAGAGTGAGAGAGTGGGAGAGTGAGAGAGTGAGAGAGTGGGAGAGTGAGAGAGTGGGAGAGTGAGTGAGTGAGTGAGTGAGAGAGTGAGAGAGTGGGAGAGTGAGAGAGTGGGAGAGTGAGAGAGTGGGTGAGTGAGAGAGTGGGTGAGTGGGTGAGTGAGAGAGTGAGTGAGTGGGAGAGTGAGTGAGTGGGAGAGTGAGAGAGTGAGTGAGTGAGTGGGAGAGTGAGTGAGTGAGAGAGTGAGTGAGTGGGAGAGTGAGTGAGAGAGTGAGTGGGAGAGTGAGTGAGTGGGAGAGTGAGAGAGTGGGAGAGTGAGTGAGTGGGAGAGTGAGAGAGTGGGTGAGTGAGAGAGTGGGTGAGTGAGAGTGGGTGAGTGAGAGAGTGAGTGAGTGGGAGAGTGAGTGAGTGGGTGAGTGGGAGAGTGAGTGAGTGGGAGAGTGAGTGAGTGAGAGAGTGGGAGAGTGAGAGAGTGGGAGAGTGAGTGAGTGAGTGAGTGAGAGAGTGAGAGAGTGGGAGAGTGAGAGAGTGGGAGAGTGAGAG
>NC_046968.1:30850613-30860613 GCF_009769545.1 Cyclopterus lumpus
AGGGACTAGAGGACATGATGGACATAGGGACTAGAGGACATGATGGACTAGAGGACATGATGGACATAGGGACTAGAGGACATGATGGACATAGGGACTAGAGGACATGATGGACTAGAGGACATGATGGACATAGGGACTAGAGGACATGATGGACTAGAGGACATGATGGACATAGGGACTAGAGGACATGATGGACTAGAGGACATGATGGACTAGAGGACATGATGGACATAGGGACTAGAGGACATGACGGACATGATGGACTAGAGGACATGATGGACATAGGGACTAGAGGACATGATGGACTAGAGGACATGATGGACATAGGGACTAGAGGACATGAGGGACTAGAGGACATGATGGACTAGAGGACATGATGGACATGAGGGACTAGAGGACATGATGGACTAGAGGACATGATGGACATAGGGACTAGAGGACATGATGGACTAGAGGACATGATGGACTAGAGGACATGATGGACATAGGGACTAGAGGACATGATGGACTAGAGGACATGATGGACATAGGGACTAGAGGACATGATGGACTAGAGGACATGACGGACATAGGGACTAGAGGACATGATGGACATAGGGACTAGAGGACATGATGGACTAGAGGACATGATGGACATAGGGACTAGAGGACATGATGGACTAGAGGACATGATGGACATAGGGACTAGAGGACATGATGGACTAGAGGACATGATGGACTAGAGGACATGATGGACTAGAGGACATGATGGACATAGGGACTAGAGGACATGATGGACTAGAGGACATGACGGACATGATGGACTAGAGGACATGATGGACATAGGGACTAGAGGACATGATGGACTAGAGGACATGATGGACATAGGGACTAGAGGACATGATGGACTAGAGGACATGATGGACATAGGGACTAGAGGACATGATGGACTAGAGGACATGACGGACATGATGGACTAGAGGACATGATGGACATAGGGACTAGAGGACATGATGGACTAGAGGACATGATGGACATAGGGACTAGAGGACATGATGGACATAGGGACTAGAGGACATGATGGACTAGAGGACATGATGGACTAGAGGACATGATGGACATAGGGACTAGAGGACATGATGGACATAGGGACTAGAGGACATGATGGACATAGGGACTAGAGGACATGACGGACATGATGGACTAGAGGACATGATGGACATAGGGACTAGAGGACATGATGGACATAGGGACTAGAGGACATGATGGACTAGAGGACATGATGGACTAGAGGACATGATGGACATAGGGACTAGAGGACATGATGGACTAGAGGACATGATGGACATAGGGACTAGAGGACATGATGGACATGATGGACTAGAGGACATAGGGACTAGAGGACATGATGGACTAGAGGACATGATGGACTAGAGGACATGACGGACATAGGGACTAGAGGACATAGGGACTAGAGGACATGATGGACTAGAGGACATGATGGACATAGGGACTAGAGGACATGATGGACATAGGGACTAGAGGACATGATGGACTAGAGGACATGATGGACATAGGGACTAGAGGACATGATGGACATAGGACTAGAGGACATGATGGACATAGGGACTAGAGGACATGATGGACTAGAGGACATGATGGACATAGGGACTAGAGGACATGACGGACATAGGGACTAGAGGACATGATGGACTAGAGGACATGACGGACATGATGGACTAGAGGACATGATGGACATAGGGACTAGAGGACATGATGGACTAGAGGACATGATGGACATAGGGACTAGAGGACATGATGGACTAGAGGACATGATGGACATAGGGACTAGAGGACATGATGGACATAGGGACTAGAGGACATGATGGACATAGGGACTAGAGGACATGATGGACATAGGGACTAGAGGACATGATGGACATAGGGACTAGAGGACATGATGGACTAGAGGACATGATGGACATGATGGACTAGAGGACATGATGGACATAGGGACTAGAGGACATGATGGACATAGGGACTAGAGGACATGATGGACTAGAGGACATGATGGACATAGGGACTAGAGGACATGACGGACATAGGGACTAGAGGACATGATGGACTAGAGGACATGACGGACATGATGGACTAGAGGACATGATGGACATAGGGACTAGAGGACATGATGGACTAGAGGACATGATGGACATAGGGACTAGAGGACATGATGGACTAGAGGACATGATGGACATAGGGACTAGAGGACATGAAGGACATAGGGACTAGAGGACATGATGGACATAGGGACTAGAGGACATGATGGACATAGGGACTAGAGGACATGATGGACATAGGGACTAGAGGACATGATGGACATAGGGACTAGAGGACATGATGGACATAGGGACTTGAGGACATGATGGACATAGGGACTAGAGGACATGATGGACATAGGGACTAGAGGACATGATGGACATAGGGACTAGAGGACATGATGGACTAGAGGACATGATGGACTAGAGGACATGATGGACATAGGGACTAGAGGACATGATGGACATAGGGACATGATGGACATAGGGACTAGAGGACATGATGGACATAGGGACTAGAGGACATGATGGACATAGGGACTACTCAAGAATAATATACATGAATATGATCAATAAAAGAATTAAGTAAATAAATTATAAATTAATTCATATTATAAATTAATATTTCTGACGGCTGGTCTGACCAACTGATTGTGTTCCTGAGTTGTGCCGTTGGACATAGGGACTAGAGGACATGATGGACTAGAGGACATGATGGACATAGGGACTAGAGGACATGATGGACTAGAGGACATGATGGACATAGGGACTAGAGGACATGATGGACTAGAGGACATGATGGACTAGAGGACATGACGGACATAGGGACTAGAGGACATGATGGACATAGGGACTAGAGGACATGATGGACTAGAGGACATGATGGACATAGGGACTAGAGGACATGATGGACTAGAGGACATGATGGACATAGGGACTAGAGGACATGATGGACTAGAGGACATGATGGACTAGAGGACATGATGGACTAGAGGACATGATGGACATAGGGACTAGAGGACATGATGGACTAGAGGACATGACGGACATGATGGACTAGAGGACATGATGGACATAGGGACTAGAGGACATGATGGACTAGAGGACATGATGGACATAGGGATTAGAGGACATGATGGACTAGAGGACATGATGGACATAGGGACTAGAGGACATGATGGACTAGAGGACATGACGGACATGATGGACTAGAGGACATGATGGACATAGGGACTAGAGGACATGATGGACATGATGGACTAGAGGACATGATGGACATAGGGACTAGAGGACATGATGGACATAGGGACTAGAGGACATGATGGACTAGAGGACATGATGGACTAGAGGACATGATGGACATAGGGACTAGAGGACATGATGGACATAGGGACTAGAGGACATGACGGACATGATGGACTAGAGGACATGATGGACATAGGGACTAGAGGACATGATGGACATAGGGACTAGAGGACATGATGGACTAGAGGACATGATGGACATAGGGACTAGAGGACATGACGGACATAGGGACTAGAGGACATGATGGACATAGGGACTAGAGGACATGACGGACATAGGGACTAGAGGACATGATGGACATAGGGACTAGAGGACATGATGGACTAGAGGACATGATGGACATAGGGACTAGAGGACATGATGGACTAGAGGACATGATGGACATAGGGACTAGAGGACATGATGGACTAGAGGACATGATGGACATAGGGACTAGAGGACATGATGGACTAGAGGACATGATGGACATAGGGACTAGAGGACATGATGGACATAGGGACTAGAGGACATAGGGACTAGAGGACATGATGGACATAGGGACTAGAGGACATGATGGACATAGGGACTAGAGGACATGATGGACATAGGGACTAGAGGACATGATGGACATAGGGACTAGAGGACATGATGGACTAGAGGACATGATGGACTAGAGGACATGATGGACATAGGGACTAGAGGACATGATGGACATAGGGACATGATGGACATAGGGACTAGAGGACATGATGGACATAGGGACATGATGGACTTGAGGACATGATGGACTTGAGGATATGATGTTTATACACACACACAAATATATATATATATATATATATATATATAAATAAACATACATACACACAAATATATATAAATGTTTATACACACACACGCACGTATATATATATATATATATACACACATGTATATACATACACACACACACACACGTATATACATACACACACACACACACACACATGTATATACATGCACACACACACACATGTATATACATGCACACACACACGTATATACATGCACACACACACACACACATGTATATACATATACACACACACACATGTATATACATGCACACACACACACACATGTATATACATGCACACACATGTATATACATAAATACACTAACATTATTTATATACAGTATATACACACACACACACACACACATTGTGTGTGCTAACATTTGCTGACGTGTGCTAACATCTCCTGACGTGTGCCAACATCTACTGACGTGTGCTAACATCTACTGACGTGTGCTAACATCTCCTGACGTGCGCTAACATCTACTGACGTGCGCTAACATCTACTGACGTGTGCCAACATCTGCTGACGTGTGCTAACATTTGCTGACGTGTGCTAACATTTGCTGACGTGTGCTAACATTTGCTGACGTGTGCTAACATCTCCTGACGTGTGCCAACATCTCCTGACGTGTGCTAACATCTGCTGACGTGTGCTAACATTTGCTGACGTGTGCTAACATCTGCTGACGTGTGCTAACATCTGCTGACGTGTGCTAACATTTGCTGACGTGTGCTAACATTTGCTGACGTGTGCTAACATCTCCTGACGTGTGCCAACATCTCCTGACGTGTGCCAACATCTACTGACGTGTGCTAACATCTCCTGACGTGCGCTAACATCTCCTGACGTGCGCCAACATCTCCTGACGTGCGCCAACATCTACTGACGTGTGCTAACATCTCCTGACGTGCGCCAACATCTCCTGACGTGCGCCAACATCTACTGACGTTTGCTAACATCTCCTGACGTGTGCCAACATCTCCTGACGTGTGCCAACATCTACTGACGTGTGCTAACATCTGCTGACGTGTGCTAACATCTGCTGACGTGTGCTAACATCTACTGACGTGTGCTAACATCTACTGACGTGTGCTAACATCTACTGACGTGTGCTAACATCTCCTGACGTGCGCTAACATCTCCTGACGTGTGCTAACATCTCCTGACGTGCGCTAACATCTACTGACGTGCGCTAACATCTCCTGACGTGTGCTAACATCTCCTGACGTGTGCCAACATCTGCTGACGTGTGCTAACATTTGCTGACGTGTGCTAACATTTGCTGACGTGTGCTAACATCTCCTGACGTGTGCCAACATCTACTGACGTGAGCTAACATCTCCTGACGTGCGCTAACATCTCCTGACGTGCGCCAACATCTCCTGACGTGCGCCAACATCTCCTGACGTGCGCCAACATCTACTGACGTGTGCTAACATCTCCTGACGTGCGCCAACATCTCCTGACGTGCGCCAACATCTCCTGACGTGCGCCAACATCTACTGACGTTTGCTAACATCTCCTGACGTGTGCCAACATCTCCTGACGTGTGCTAACATCTGCTGACGTGTGCTAACATCTGCTGACGTGTGCTAACATCTACTGACGTGTGCTAACATCTACTGACGTGTGCTAACATCTGCTGACGTGTGCTAACATCTGCTGACGTGTGCTAACATCTGCTGACGTGCGCTAACATCTACTGACGTGTGCGCTAACATCTCCTGACGTGCGCTAACATCTACTGACGTGCGCTAACATCTCCTGACGTGCGCTAACATCTACTGACGTGTGCTAACATCTACTGACGTGCGCTAACATCTCCTGACGTGCGCTAACATCTACTGACGTGCGCTAACATCTACTGACGTGCGCTAACATCTACTGATGTGCGCTAACATCTACTGACGTGTGCGCTAACATCTCCTGACGTGCGCTAACGTCAACTGACGTGCGCTAACGTCAACTGACGTGCGCTAACATCTCCTGACGTGCGCTAACATCTACTGACGTGCGCTAACATCTCCTGACGTGCGCTAACATCTACTGACGTGCGCCAACATCTCCTGACGTGCGCCAACATCTACTGACGTGTGCCAACATCTCCTGACGTGCGCCAACATCTCCTGATGTGCGCCAACATCTCCTGACGTGCGCCAACATCTGACGTGCGCCAACATCTACTGACGTGCGCTAACATCTCCTGACGTGCGCTAACATCTACTGACGTGCGCTAACATCTCCTGACGTGCGCTAACGTCAACTGACGTGTGCTAACATCTCCTGACGTGCGCTAACATCTACTGACGTGCGCTAACATCTCCTGACGTGCGCTAACATCTACTGACGTGCGCTAACATCTCCTGACGTGCGCTAACATCTCCTGACGTGCGCTAACATCTACTGACGTGCGCTAACATCTCCTGACGTGCGCTAACATCTCCTGACGTGCGCTAACATCTACTGACGTGCGCTAACATCTACTGACGTGCGCTAACATCTACTGACGTGCGCTAACATCTACTGACGTGCGCTAACATCTACTGATGTGCGCTAACATCTACTGACGTGTGCGCTAACGTCAACTGACGTGCGCTAACATCTACTGACGTGCGCTAACATCTCCTGACGTGCGCTAACATCTCCTGACGTGCGCTAACATCTACTGACGTGCGCTAACATCTCCTGACGTGCGCTAACATCTACTGACGTGAGCTAACATCTACTGACGTGCACTAACATCTACTGACGTGTGCTAACATCTCCTGACGTGCGCTAACGTCAACTGACGTGCGCTAACATCTACTGAACGTGCACTAACATCTACTGACGTGTGCGCTAACATCTCCTGACGTGCGCTAACGTCAACTGACGTGCGCTAACATCTACTGACGTGCGCTAACATCTACTGACGTGTGCTAACATCTCCTGACGTGCGCTAACATCTACTGATGTGCGCTAACATCTACTGACGTGTGCGCTAACATCTCCTGACGTGCGCTAACATCTCCTGACGTGCGCTAACGTCAACTGACGTGTGCTAACATCAGAAGGCGGCACAGGTTCTGGTCCAGGTTCTGGTCCAGGTTCTGGTCCAGGTTCTGGTCCAGGCTCTGGTCCAGGCTCTGGTCCAGGCTCTGGTCCAGGCTCTGGTCCAGGCTCTGGTCCAGGCTCTGGTCCAGGCTCTGGTCATCTCACGGCTAGACTACTGTAACTCCTCCTTCAGGTCTACCTGCTAATGCCATTCGACCTCTACAGCTCATCCAGAATGCAGCTGCTCGACTGGTCTTCAACCTCCTAAATTCACCCACAATCCTCCGCTCCTCTGCGACCTTCACTGGTTACCGGGACATGGTCTAACCTCACACCCAGGACATGGTCTAACCTCACACCCAGGACATGGTCTAACCTCACACCCAGGACATGGTCTAACCTCACACCCAGGACATGGTCTAACCTCACATCCAGGACATGGTCTAACCTCACATCCAGGACATGGTCTAACCTCACACCCAGGACATGGTCTAACCTCACACCCAGGACATGGTCTAACCTCACATCCAGGACATGGTCTAACCTCACACCCAGGACATGGTCTAACCTCACACCAGGACATGGTCTAACCTCACACCCAGGACGTGGTCTAACCTCACACCCAGGACATGGTCTAACCTCACACCCAGGACATGGTCTAACCTCACACCCCACCTCATTCACTTCTCTCGGCTTCAGCCAATCAGCTTGTAGCTCCTTCACTTCGAGCTAAACACTCAACAAAGTCACGACTGTTTGCTGTGCTGGCTCCTCATTGGTGGAACGAGCTCCCCATTGACATCAGGACAGGAAGTCTCTACAGACTAAAAACACATCTTAGTGACTACACCTTGAATAGGGAAGGTAGAGCCGTAGTAGCACTTTAGTAGCACTTAAATGTCTCTTACTGATTGCACTTTGTATTTTAACACTCTAGTAGCACTTAAATGTCTCTTACTGATAGCACTTTGTATTTTAACACTTTAGTAGCACTTAAATGTCTCTTACTGATAGCACTTTGTAGTTTAACTTTATTGAAGAAATTGTACTTTCTTGATTCTTGTTGTTCTGAGTTTGGACTCATGGTTTAATGCACTTATTGTAAGTCGCTTTGGATAAAAGCGTCAGCTAAATGACATGAAATGTAATGTTATGTAGTGTAATGTAATGCTGACGTGTGCTAACATCTGCTGAACAGAACGTTGGTGGAACTGAAGACAGAGAACGTTATGGATCATCGTGGTGCGTCTTCTGAGGACATAATTACCCAGAATGGAGTGGACACGAACAGAGAGCTGAGTCCTTAGGATCAGGATGGGCTTCTTTCCTTTCCTGGAAGAAGAAGTGTTGAAAAGAACGTGAAGCGACATCACAGACTGAATATAGAGAGAACCAGCCTTTATGGTTCTATGTATGCATGCATGTATATATATATATATATATATATATATATATATATATGCATGTATATATATATATATATATATATATATATATATATATATATATATATATATGCATGTATATATATATATATATATATATATATATATATATATATATATATATAAATAAATAAATACATAAATAAAGTAAAGTGTTCTTACATCACGTCTTCATAGAAGCTCTCCAGCTCGTCTCTCTGCTCGGACAGAGACGAGTCCAGGTCCAGATAGTTTCCATGGGGAGACAACTGAAGGGTGCACTCCTCCAACTGAGGGACACAAAGAGAGAGAGACCATCAGGATTAAAGACCAGGACCCTGACGCTCTCTCTCTGAGCATGATGGGCACAATTAGAGGGCTGGTGGAGGAATGTAATCTAGAGCTCTCAGGTCTTTAACTGATCCTGGAGATTCCAGGGGGACTCTGAAGGCCCCACACAAGGCTGGACTGGATCCATGTGTTGGATACCAACTGAGTAAAAAACACAGTTCCAGCTCAGAAGAAGAACATGAAGCAGAGTTCAGACGGCTGAGTAATGATCTGCTCCTCCGGGGCTCCTGGGGCCTCAGAGAGCCGACATGAAGAACAACTGCTGAGGAAGTGGGATTCATAATGAAGTCATGCCGACTGAAGCAGAGTTCACTTCCTGTGAGGAAAACTGCCCACTGACCCAAACAGGAAGTGAGACGTTTACAGAATCATTGTGAGGAGCAGCAGCGTCACTCAGAAGATGTTTCAGGTCCAAAAGGTTCAGTTCAGAGAAACCAACAAGAAACCAGTTTCACCTGAACTGACACCAGGACCGAAGGAGTACCTGAGCAGGTAGAGAACAGAGAACCCGAACAGGTAGAGAACAGAGAACCCGAACAGGTAGAGAACAGAGGACCCGAACAGGTAGAGAACAGAGGACCCGAACAGGTAGAGAACAGAGTACCTGAGCAGGTAGAGAACAGAGGACCCGAACAGGTAGAGAACAGAGAACCCGAACAGGTAGAGAACAGAGAACCCGAACAGGTAGAGAACAGAGGACCCAAACAGGTAGAGAACAGAGAACCTGAGCAGGTAGAGAACAGAGAACCCGAACAGGTAGAGAACAGAGAACCTGAACAGGTAGAGAACAGAGGACCTGAGCAGGTAGAGAACAGAGAACCCGAACAGGTAGAGAACAGAGAACCTGAGCAGGTAGAGAACAGAGAACCCGAACAGGTAGAGAACAGAGAACCTGAGCAGGTAGAGAACAGAGAACCCGAACAGGTAGAGAACAGAGAACCTGAACAGGTAGAGAACAGAGGACCCAAACAGGTAGAGAACAGAGAACCT
>NC_046968.1:30865613-30903113 GCF_009769545.1 Cyclopterus lumpus
TTTGTGTAAGCACACAGAGTCACCTTACCAAGTCAAATTCCTTGTTTGTGCAAACTTACTTGGCCAATTAAACCTGATTCTGATTCTGATACAGGAGAACATTCCTCATACAGGAGAACATTCCAGATACAGGAGCATATTCCTGATACAGGAGAACATTCCTCATACAGGAGAACATTCCTCATACAGGAGAACATTCCAGATACAGGAGAACATTCCTCATACAGGAGAACATTCCTCATACAGGAGAACATTCCTCATACAGGAGAACATTCCAGATACAGGAGAACATTCCTCATACAGGAGAACATTCCAGATACAGGAGAACATTCCTCATACAGGAGAACATTCCTCATACAGGAGCATATTCCTTATACAGGAGAACATTCCTCATACAGGAGAACATTCCTCATACAGGAGCATATTCCTTATACAGGAGAACATTCCTCATACAGGAGAACATTCCAGATACAGGAGAACATTCCTCATACAGGAGAACAGGAGAACATTCCTCATACAGGAGAACATTCCTCATACAGGAGAACATTCCAGATACAGGAGAACATTCCTCATACAGGAGAACAGGAGAACATTCCTCATACAGGAGAACATTCCTCATACAGGAGAACATTCCTCATACAGGAGAACATTCCAGATACATGAGAACATTCCTGACCACTGCTATTAGACTTCATAATAAATCACCTCTGGCCAAATTCTCCTCAAGTTGAACATCAATAAACCTTTCACTTTTCACCGCTTTCACTGTACACACTTTGATTTTTTTTTATTATTTAAATTCTTAAATGTATTATGCCCTGCTATTTCATGTTATGTTATTGTATATTTGTAAACAAGTTTGCTGCTGCTTCACGAAATCTCCGCCTGGGAATGAATAAAGTAATATCTAATCTAATCTAATTTTATTTGGTCCTTCCTTGATCTATACTTTAATTTGTTTGTGTACTGTGATACTGGAATCAATAATGTGGATCCTCTCCTCTTTAGATAAATCACATCGTGACAGTGTTCAGAATGAACATCCATATTATTCAGACAAATAACAATGAAGGAAACACGGACATCCTGGCTTTTATTTTGAAGGTTGTCTCACAAAATATCCTGTTTGGTGAAAGGCGAGTCATTTTGTTCAGTCCATCGGTGACGTCAGCCCAGTCCAGCATGGAAACACATTGGGCAGCAGGAGGTGACGTCATGAAGGGATGTGTGGAAACTCTGAGCTGCAGCTGTTCACAATAAAAACAGCACAGAAGAAAAAAGAGAGCTGAGCGGGTCATTAGAGCGCAGCGCCCTCCGGTGGCTCAACTCAAAAAGCACAAAGAGTCAACGCCTTCATGAAGCTTCACCGAGGTTCAGATGCCAAGAGCACAAAGAGTCAACGCCTTCATGAAGCTTCACCGAGGTTCAGATGCCAAGAGCACAAAGAGTCAACGCCTTCATGAAGCTTCACCGAGGTTCAGATGCCAAGAGCACAAAGAGTCAAAGCCTTCATGAAGCTTCACCGAGGTTCAGATGCCAAGAGCACAAAGAGTCAAAGCCTTCATGAAGCTTCACCGAGGTTCAGATGCCAAGAGCGCAAAGAGTCAACGCCTTCATGAAGCTTCACCGAGGTTCAGATGCCAAGAGCACAAAGAGTCAAAGCCTTCATGAAGCTTCACCGAGGTTCAGATGCCAAGAGCGCAAAGAGTCAACGCCTTCATGAAGCTTCACCGAGGTTCAGATGCCAAGAGCACAAAGAGTCAAAGCCTTCATGAAGCTTCACCGAGGTTCAGATGCCAAGAGCACAAAGAGTCAAAGCCTTCATGAAGCTTCACCGAGGTTCAGATGCCAAGAGCGCAAAGAGTCAACGCCTTCATGAAGCTTCACCGAGGTTCAGATGCCAAGAGCACAAAGAGTCAACGCCTTCATGAAGCTTCACCGAGGTTCAGATGCCAAGAGCACAAAGAGTCAACGCCTTCATGAAGCTTCACCGAGGTTCAGATGCCAAGAACACAAAGAGTCAAAGCCTTCATGAAGCTTCACCGAGGTTCAGATGCCAAGAGCACAAAGAGTCAAAGCCTTCATGAAGCTTCACCGAGGTTCAGATCTAAAGTCTTGATGAGTTTAGTGTCAGAGAGATCGGACAACAAACAGCACAAACGTCTCTTTGTTGTTGTTGGTTTTGTCTCTTTGTTATCATTTTGTGTCTCTTTGTAGTCATTATGTCTCTTTGTAGCAGTTGTTTTGTCTCTTTGTTTTAGTTTTTTGTCTTTGTAGTTGTTTTGTCTCTTTGTTGTCGTTGATTTTTTGTATGTTTGCAGTTGTTGTTTTGTCTCTTAGCGTGTGTTCTTTTGTCTCTCTGTTATTTGTCTTTTTGCAGTTGTTGTTTTGTTTCTTTGTTCTTGTTGTTTTTTCTCTTAGTTATTATTACTGCTCGATACTCAGTAGTTATTTCCAGCTGCAACATTGAAGTGATAATATGACACTAATAAAACATATTTACTCCAAAATGAATTGTGTGTTGTATTTATTATAATAATGATTTCATAAATGTTTCTTTCATTTCTGTTAAAAATAAGTTCATCAGTAGTTTGTAAATCTTCCAGCAGGTGGAGATGTTTCTCTTTATTCTGAGTGAGTTTAAGTAGGTTGCATAAGAAAAGTGATGAAACAGGCTGAAACACACACACAAACACACACACACACACACACACACGCACACGCACACGCATAAACACGCACACAAACACACAAACACACAAACACACACACTTTGGCCAAAACTGATAAACTAAGCACATTTCAGTTTATTCAGTTTATCTCACAGTGTCCTGCTATACATACTCAGGTACCCCATCAGGTATCCAATCAGGTATCCCTACAGATGTCCCATCAGGTATCCAATCAGGTATCCCTACAGATGTCCCATCAGGTATCCAATCAGGTATCCCTACAGATGTCCCATCAGGTATCCCGCCAGGTAACCCGTCAGGTATCCCTTCAGATGTCCCATCAGGTATCCAATCAGGTGTCCCTTCAGGTGTCCCATCATGTATCCCATCAGGTGTCCCATCAGGTATCCCGGCAGGTAACCCATCAGGTATCCCTTCAGATGTCCCGTCAGGTAACCCGTCAGGTATCCCTTCAGATGTCCCATCAGTTATCCTATCAGGTGTCCCATCAGGTGTCCCTTCAGGTATCCCATCATGTATCCCATCAGGTATCCCGCCAGGTAACCCATCAGGTATCCCTTTAGCTATCCCTTCAGGTATCCCTTTAGGTATCCCTTCAGGTGTCCCATCAGGTATCCCATCAGGTATCCCTTCAGATGTCCCGTCAGGTATCCTATCAGGCAACCCATCAGGTATCCCTTTAGCTATCCCTTCAGGTGTCCCATCAGGTATCCCTTCAGATGTCCCGTCAGGTATCCCTTCAGATGTCCCATCAGGTATCCCTTCAGGTGTCCCATCAGGTATCCCTTCAGATGTATCAGGTATCCCTTCAGATGTCCCGTCAGGTATCCCTTCAGGTGTCCCATCAGGTATCCCATCAGGTATCCCTTCAGATGTCCCATCAGGTATCCCTTCAGATGTCCCATCAGGTATCCCATCACGTATCCCTTCAGATGTCCCGTCAGGTATCCCTTCAGGTGTCCCATCAGGTATCCCATCAGGTATCCCTTCAGGTCTCCCATTAGGTATCCCATCAGGTATCCCTTCAGATGTCCCATCAGGTATCCCTTCAGGTGTCCCATCAGGTATCCCATCACGTATCCCTTCAGATGTCCCGTCAGGTATCCTATCAGGCAACCCATCAGGTATCCCTTCAGGTGTCCCATCAGGTATCCCTTCAGATGTCCCGTCAGGTATCCCTTCAGATGTCCCGTCAGGTATCCCTTCAGGTGTCCCATCAGGTATCCCATCACGTATCCCTTCAGATGTCCCGTCAGGTATCCTATCAGGCAACCCATCAGGTATCCCTTTAGCTATCCCTTCAGGTGTCCCATTAGGTATCCCATCAGGTATCCTTTCAGATGTCCCTTCAGGTATCCCATCAGGTATCCCACCATGTAACCCTTCAGGTATCCCTTCAGATGTCCCATCAGGTATCCCTTCAGGTATCCCTTTGGATGTCCCATCAGTTATCCCATCAGGGGTCCGATCAGGTATCTCTTTGGATGTCCCATCAGGTATCCCTTTGGATGTCCCATCAGTTATCCCATCAGGGGTCCGATCAGGTATCTCATCAGGTATCCAATCATGTATCCCATCATGTATCCCATCAGGTATCCCATCATGTATCCCATCAGGTATCCCTTTGGATGTCCCATCAGTTATCCCATCAGGGGTCCGATCAGGTATCTCATCAGGTATCCAATCATGTATCCCGTCAAGTATCCTGTCAGGAATCCTGTGGGATTTCCCATCATGCCTCTGGCTGCTGAATTAGAGAATTAGACTCACTTGTATTTCCTCTCATCTGTTTCTTCCTCTGGCCTCGTCTCTCTGCAGGTGACCTTTGCTCTACTTGTTTCATGACCCTGGTCTTATCTCTAAACCAACACAGCCTATCAGTCTTATCTTTGACCGCTGACATACCTGGGCAGGTGTCCAGGTGTGTCAGCAGGGTGGGGCTTCATACCTGTAGGTTCTTCAGAGATCCTGCAGTAAAGATCTTTTCAAAAGCTCCATGTTTTAAGGACGCTAAAAGTTCCCTTTGATTGGAACAAATCCCGGTTGTCTTGGTCGTGGTGATGTTGGTTCAGTGTTTGTCCTCTGATCTCTTTGGATGTCACTGTTGTTTTTGGCCGCGGAGCTTTAAATGTTGGACTCTAAAGTGTCCTCAAATGCCCCAGAGAAGAAGTTCAAAATGGCTCTTAGAGGATAAAACTGTGGTTTAACTTTGAATAAATTATCCACTATATATATACATTCAGTTGAGTTCATGGATCTGGTTTGTGAAGCAACATCTGGACAAAAAGACATAACTTTGATTCAATTGAATATTAATCGGCACAATTTTAGCGAGTAAAACTGATAAAATGTTCAGCAATGCTTGAGAAGAACTCCAGTTATATATGACATATGAAATATATGTGTATATATGTAAATGTATGATATGTGTATTTGTAGTTTATCTAGAAACAAAGTCATCGTATTTCTTCACCGTTCTTTTATTGTAAATGTTTGTGAGGAAAACCTCTTGTTGTTTGTGTACGATCATCACATTGTCTGAACTTTTTTCTGCAGCATCATGTTGTCATGGTAACCGCGGCCTGAGAGACACTTGTGAGGACAAACGAGGCAGAAGAAAAAGATAAGTGCTAGAATATAAGGTAGGTGTGACATCCTGATGGTTCAGTAAGACAAATAAATCAACATGATCCGGCTTCAGCCAATCACAAAAAAAATAATTCTCCCGTTCTTTGACGTTCTAGTGATGATGAGTATCCACAGGACGTTCTATTGGTCACTGAGAAAGTTACAGGGGTCTAAGTGATCCATCAGAAGGTTCTAAAGTTCATTCAATGGATCTATTAGCTCTTTGGACTTTTATGTTAAGAGGCCTATCCAGATAATTCTCAGGGGTTCTCGAGGAGGTTCTAATGGACAATCAGGAGGTTATAGACATTTTTGGAGCTCCTTGTTTTTGCTTTAGGGCAATTTAGAAGGTTAAGAAAGTCTTTCTTCTCTTGATCATTGAAATTCATTGGTCCTTAAGGATGTTCGAGAGTCATTGAGCGAAGGTTCTCTCGGGGCTTTATTTGGTCATTGAGGAATTCCTCGTGTTCTATCAGGACGTTCTTGTGGTGATTAATGAACTCGATAATGGATATCTTTTAAGAGGTTTTAGGGGTCATTGAGGAGATTCTTGTAAATGGTAAATGGACTTATACTTGTATTACATTCTTCAGGTTCTTGTGTTTACTGAGAAGTTTTTTTACATCCTTAAGGTGGTTTTAGTGTTCCGTAAGAAGCTTCATATGGTAACAGAATAAGTTTTAGGTGGTTCTAGTGGGCCTCAAAGAGGTCATTGTTGTCCTTTAGGTGGTTCTATTGTTTGTCTTTGAGGTTCCTTTGGTAACAAAGAAGGTTCTAGGCGGTTCCTGTGGGCCTGAAGGAGATCATAGTTGTCCTTTAGATGGTTCTAGTGTTCCTTTAAGAGGTTCATGTGGTAAAGGAAGAGGTTCTAGGTGGTTCCAGTGGGCCTTAAGGAGATGAGGAGTCAGAGAACATATTTTGGTCTTGTTCCACAGTTGGAGAAGAAAAGAAGAACCCTAAAAGAACCCGTCTGGTAAAGTGAGACAGAGGCGTGGGACAGAACAGGCAGGTGGACAATGATGGGTCAGAGGTCACAGAGAGCAGAAGAACCAGGATGATGATGGAGAACCTTTCTCTCGTTACCCTCCAGCTTCGTTAGCCTCCAGCATCATCGTGCTCATCAGCTTCAGCAGTGAGAATGACACATGGACCCGCCAGCTGTTTCACAACCGCGGTTTCTAGAGAAAAGATAAAAATACACACTGAGCACTGAGCAATCAGATAAAGTGAAGCGAGCGTCCTCTCGGGTGGGGTGGGTGGGTGGGGGGGGGGGGGGTTATGCAAGCTCTGCTGAGCTGTGAGGGGAGGACAAGACGAGTGATGGACGGCCTGCAAACTCTGGACAGACCTGCCCGACCATCACCTCCTCCCCCTCCTCCCCCTCCTCACTCTCTTCACCCACAGAGGCCCTGCTGAGGAGGGACCAGACTCTGAGCTCTGGTTAGTCTGGACACATCCCAGCATGAAGGACCGAAGGGACCAGTGACAGTTCTGAAGGAGGAAATTCTGTGAGGTCGCCATTCAACTCAGAACCCCAACATCGTCTCTACGTCTCACTGATTTAATCTCTAGAGGAGAGAAATCCTGTGTGTTTTATTTTGTTTTATTTCAATTCAATTCAGTTTATTTTGTATAATCCAGAATCACAAAGGGCTTTACAATCTGTACACATACGACATCCCTGACCTTTGACCTCACATCGGATCAGGAAAAATTGAAAGAAATAGAAAAAACCCTTTCAGGGTAAAAAAGGTAAGAACCCATCAGGAGAGCAACAGAGGAGGATCCCTCTCCCCAGATGGACAGATGAATAGATGTCATGTGACCAGATGAACAGGAATAGGATGTCATGATCAATGGTGTCGAACGCAGCACTAAGGTCTAACAAGACCAGTACAGAGATGAGTCCTTTATCAGCACTAAGGTCTAACAAGACCAGTACGGAGATGAGTCCTTTATCAGCACTAAGGTCTAACAAGACCAGTACGGAGATGAGTCCTTTATCAGCACTAAGGTCTAACAAGACAAGTACAGAGATGAGTCCTTTATCAGCACTAAGGTCTAACAAGACCAGTACAGAGATGAGTCCTTTATCAGCACTAAGGTCTAACAAGACCAGTAGAGATGAGTCCTTTATCAGCACTAAGGTCTAACAAGACCAGTACGGAGATGAGTCCTTTATCAGCACTAAGGTCTAACAAGACCAAATATACACCAGGGCATACAGCCGTTTCCAAGGCCACTCCTCTTGATGACAGATCGGCAGTAGTTGAGGGCAAGAGATCATCAATCTTGCCTCTAATAGTTCAAATCTTTTCATTGAAGAAGTTCATGAAGTCATTACTACTGAGGTCTATAGGAATACACGGCTCCACAGAGCTGTGACTCTGTCAGCCTGGCTACAGTGCTAAAGAGAACCCTGGGGTTGTTCTTATTTTTCTCTATTACTGATGAGTAATAGGCTGCTCTGGCATTACGGAGAGCCTTTTTATATGTTTTAAGACTATCTCGCCAAACTAAGCGTGATTCTTCCAGATTGGTGGAACGCCATATGCTTTCAAGCTTTCGTGAAGTTTTCTTTAGTTTTTGGGTCTCAGAATTATACCAGGGAACAAAGTTTTTTTAAATTTTTCCAGGTTGGATGTGAAAGACTAAGAACAAGGCTTTCAAATGAGTTGTAGTTTAGTTTAGGTTTAGGATTCATTAATAGGCTTGAGTCAAAGATGGCTGCTACTCCACCTCCTCGGCCGGTGCCTCGAGGAATGTGAGTATTAATATGACTTGGAGGAGTTGATTCATTTAGGCTGACATATTCTTCATTGCTCAGCCAGGTTTCAGTAAGACACAATAAATCAATGTGATTGTCTGATATTAAATCATTTACTAATACAGCTTTAGATGACAGAGATCTAATATTTAGGAGTCCACATTTAATTATCTTGTTTTGTTGCACTGTTGCAGTAGTGATGTTAACCTGTATGAGGTTATTTTGTATGACTCCTCTTCTGGTTACTTTTGATTTAATTAATTTAAGTGGCCGTGGGACAGACACAGTCTCTATAGAGTTAAGGTTAAGGGTGGGTAACTGCTCGGATGGAAGTGCAGAGAAGGGTGGAAGACTACAACTCTGCTTCTGCTTCCTGACCTCAACTCTGGGTCATGGATTAAGTCCGTTAATCAACTTGGCCATGTTCACAGAAATGAGACGCGCTCCATCCCAAGTGGGATGAATGCCGTCTCGACTCATCAGATCAGGCTTTCCCCAGAAAGTCTGCCAGTTATCTATGTAGCCCACATTGTTTGCTGGGCACCATTTCCGATTTCATAACCTAACTCTTCTGAATACCAACATATTTATTTTTCATTAAGTTCTGATTTCCTCCCACTCACTTGTCACCAGACATTCCTGTCAACCTCTGGTATCAGCTCACATCTGTGTGTGTGTGTGTGTCTATGTGTGTGTGTGTGTGTGTGTGTCTTTGATTGACAGGTGCTTTTGAGCAAGGGCCATGTTGCTGTTAAACCGCGTTCACGTCTCCTGTCGTAATCTGATCCGTCCCGTCGGAGCCAAACACACAAGCAGGAGACAGATGATGAGTGTGAACCTGCAGCTGGTCTGGGGCCAGGTACGTTCTGAGTGCGCTGGTCTGGGGCCAGGTACACTCTGACTGCGCTGGTCTGGGGCCAGGTACGTTCTGACTGCGCTGGTCTGGGACCAGGTACGTTCTGACTGCGCTGGTCTGGGACCAGGTACGCTCTGACTGCGCTGGTCTGGGGCCAGGTACGCTCTGACTGTGCTGGTCTGGGGCCAGGTACGTTCTGAGTGCGCTGGTCTTGGGCCAGGTACACTCTGACTGCGCTGGTCTGGGGCCAGGTACGCTCTGACTGTGCTGGTCTGGGGCCAGGTACGTTCTGACTGCGCTGGTCTGGGGCCAGGTACATTCGAGCTTCAGATAGTGAACAGGTGAACAGGTGAAACTTCAGTAATTAGGATAGTTGAACCAGACTTCAGTAATCAGGATAGTTGAACCAGACTTCAGTAATCAGGATAGTTGAACCAGACTTCAGTAATCAGGATAGTTGAACCAGACTTCAGTAATCAGGATAGTTGAACCAGACTTCAGTACTCAGGATAGTTGAACCAGACTTCAGTAATCAGGATAGTTGAACCAGACTTCAGTAATCAGGATAGTTGAACCAGACTTCAGTAATCAGGATAGTTGAACCAGACTTCAGTACTCAGGATAGTTGAACCAGACTTCAGTAATCAGGATAGTTGAACCAGACTTCAGTAATCAGGATAGTTGAACCAGACTTCAGTAATCAGGATAGTTGATCCAGACTTCAGTAATCAGAATAGTTGATCCAGACTTCAGTAATCAGGATAGTTGAACCAGACTTCAGTAATCAGAATAGTTGATCCAGACTTCAGTAATCAGGATAGTTATCACAGAAACATGACACAAAGGCAAATAAACTCAAAGGAAGAGACTCTTTTTCTCCGCCGAGGAGCAGGAGATGATCATGAACGTATTTGAGGAATTCCAGACCATAATAATGGCAAAATGTAATCAATTCATTCACTTCACTCGCGCTGGAGAGGGGGCGTAGCTTATCTCCATGGAAACATTTATAACTTCCGCCGTCCACCATGGAAGAAATAACCACCATTTCTGCTTTATACTTGTTGTGGAAAACCCATCAAACGTCCTGGTGTTTGGGTTCATAACATTAATATCATATATATATATATATATATATATATACACACACATAACATCACCCGTAGGCTCACACAGCTCGGTGACTTTCACCGACTACGTCTAGATAGGTGGATGAACATCCTCTTTATTCACATCCATTCGTCTACATTGACTTTCATGAATCTACTCTCAACGCAGCATCAGTGTTGGGAAAATGTATCGGCCCATTTTAAGAGCCTCATTCTTTAAATGTGCCTGCTGGCAGTCGGTGTAATGACATGCATCATCCAATGAGATCTAACATAACTATCTCAACTCTTTCAGAACAATAGATAATATATAAGTGTATATTCATGTATGTGGAGATGAACATTTTTCAATGATCAACAACTTTTATTGCATTTACTCGGACATGGTCAGGGAACGTACCACAATGTACAACAATGTACCACACTGTACAATAATGTACAACAATGTACCACACTGTACCACAATGTACCACAATGTACAACAATGTACCACACTGTACAACAATGTACCACACTGTAGAACAATGTACAACAATTTACCACACTGTACAACAATGTACAACACTCTACCACACTGTACAATAATGTACAACAATGTACCACACTGTAGAACAATGTACCACAATATACCACAATGTACAACAATGTACCACACTGTACAACAATGTACCACACTGTACAATAATGTACCACTATGTACCACACTGTAGAACAATGTACCACACTGTACCACAATGTACAACAATGTACAACACTGTAGAACAATGTACCACACTGTACAACAATGTACCACACTGTAGAACAATGTACAACAATGTACCACACTGTACAACAATGTACCACTATGTACCACACTGTAGAACAATGTACCACAATGTACAACAATGTACAACAATGTACCACACTGTACAACAATGTACCACTATGTACCACACTGTAGAACAATGTACCACAATGTACAACAATGTACAACAATGTACCACACTGTAGAACAATGTACCACAATGCACAACAATGTACAACAATGTACCACACTGTACAACAATGTACCACTATGTACCACACTGTAGAACAATGTACCACAATGTACAACAATGTACAACAATGTACCACACTGTAGAACAATGTACCACTATGTACCACACTGTAGAACAATGTACCACAATGTACAACAATGTACCACACTGTACAACAATGTACCACACTGTAGAACAATGTACCACTATGTACCACTCTGTAGAACAATGTACCACAATGTACAACAATGTACCACACTGTAGAACAATGTACCCACAATGTACAACAATGTACATCTATGTACCACACTGTACAACAATGTACCACACTGTACTACAATGTACCACACTGTACCACAATGTACCACACTGTACTACAGTGTACCACACTGTACTACAATGTACCACACTGTACCACAATGTACAACAATGTACAACAATGTACTACACTGTAGAACAATGTACCCACAATGTACAACAATGTACCACACTGAACTACAATGTACCACACTGTACCACAAGGCTCTGCATACAGTCTGTGAGACAGTCAATGTGGTGTTCAATGTAGGCTTCAGAAGGTCTGTAATAATTGATTCCTTGAGGGCAGAATGGATAGTGCTCAGATTATCCAGCTAGACTGATTGAGGCTGTGCTGGAGCAGGTTCACATTGTTGGATGTGTTGCTATGGTGATTTAGCCAAACTTGGTTCGAGGAACCGAAAACCCTGACTTTTGTAATCTCATCCTCATATATATGTATATATACATATATATACAGTATATATAAATATACACACATGATAATAATGTTATGAACCCAAACACAAGGGTGTTGGATGTTTAAAATAGTGGTTATTTCCATGGTGGATGGCGTAAACCTGGGGGCCACTGGAGCTAGAGTCTGGGTGAGGCTGGGCCGCATCAAGTATGAAAAAAAAAAGTACAACTGATCCAATCTTCTCAATCTTTATTAATAACAATTCAGAACATGAACGGGTTCTTCAGAGCATTAATAAACATGAACGGTTGAACGGGTTCTTCAGAACAGGAACGAACATGAACGGTTCTTCAGAACATGAATGGTTGAACAGGTTCTTCAGAACAGGAACGGACATGAAAGGTTCTTCAGAACATGAACGGTTGAACAGGTTCTTCAGAACAGGAACGGACATGAAAGGTTCTTCAGAACATGAACGGTTAAACAGGTTCTTCAGAACATGAACGGTTCTTCAGAACATGAACGGTTAAACGGGTTCTTCAGAACATGAATGGTTGAACAGGTTCTTCAGAACATGAACGGTTCTTCAGAACATGAATGGTTGAACAGGTTCTTCAGAACATGAACGGTTCTTCAGAACATGAATGGTTGAACAGGTTCTTCAGAACATGGACTTCTCTTGTCTACTCCTTGCTGCCACGGACCTTCAGTGCTTCCTCTCACACAGATGAGCCACGTTGGGCTTGAGGGAGGAAGCAGTGGAGACCCTCAGTCTGGCTTGAAGATGCTCATCAGTGAGTTTGGACCTGGACTTTGACTTATTCAAGTTCATGTTGGAAGAAGAGCTTTTCACACAGATATGTGCTCCCAGAAAGGCTCATGGTCTGCTTGAACATCCTGGAAAGCTCAGGGAAGGTGGGGGCTTGTCTGCTTGTCCACTCACCTCCCTGAACTTGGCTTTGAGTTCAGAGTTGCACTGCAGGTCCATGAGCTCCACATGAAGCCCAGGAGGGCATCTTGAAGGAGAAGGTCAACAAACATCTGAAAAGTGTCTCTGTGTGTCTTGAAGTCCTCAAAGCTGTGATCCAATTCCTCCTGTAGCTTTATAATGGCATCAGCATACTTCTCACCACTGAATGTTGTGCATACATTAATCGGCTGTAGTTCAGTGGGGAGAGTCCTGTAACCACAAGGTCTCCGGTTCGATTCCTGCTCTCCCCATAGTTTCATGTTGAAGTGTCCTTGAGCAAGACACTGAACCCCCAGGCGCTTCACTGCAGCCCACTGCTCCTTAAGAACTAAGGATGGTCCAATGCAGAGAAGAATTTACCCACAAGGATCAATAAAATGATATATTATTATTAGTGCGTTGCATAATGGGAAATGGCAGAGGTTTGTCTGAGAGCTGTTGTGTGGAGAATGCTCTGACGTTGCCATAGCAGCACTGACAAGCTGCCTTGTCCATTCAGCTCCTGTGTGACGTCATGAGCCATTTGGGATCACAGCACGGGACCGGGGCCGTTCTCCGGAGGGGGGTTCACGGACTTCTATCCGATGAAAGTGTTTGAAAATCGAACGCTGCACTTACGCCATGCACGCCGAGTGATGGGGTCTGGATGTCACGCTTGAGAACCCGTAACCGTAAACTACTTCCGGATGCGGTATTTCCGCGTTGACCGGTGTTACGGTTTAAGAGGCGACCCTGTTAACTGTTTCACGTATAGCGGACCTCGTGAATCCCGCTTGGTTTCATTTTGTAATGAAGTGTCAGTCAACCCCTCTCACACACGCACACACGCACACACGCACGGTGGTGTAGTGGCTAGCACTGTCGCCTCACAGCAAGAGGGCCGCGGGTTCGATTCCCGGTCGGAGCGGTCCTTCTGTGTGGAGTTTGCATGTTCTCCCCGTGGCAGCGTGGGTTCTCTCCGGGCTCTCCGGCTTCCTCCCACAGTCCAAAGACATGCTGCAGGTTAATTGATCTCTAAATGTCCCATAGGTGTGAATGTGAGAGTGAATGGTTGTATGTCCCTACATGTGCCCTCGATGGACTGGCGGCCTGTCCAGGGTGTCCCCTGCCTTCGCCCTATGTCAGCTGGGATAGGCTCCAGCGCCCCGCGACCCTAATGAGGATAAGTGGTATTGAGGATGGATGGATGGATGGATGGATGGATGGATATATATATAATATACAAATTAAAGAATGCGGCATTCACGAGGGCAGCTACATGTTCTCTTCCTATTTTCAATAGCGGTCTAACTACGACAACAACGGACGCGTTTGGTCAGAGTCTCCAGTTAACACGGTCGCTTCTTAAACCGTAACACCGGCCGTTCTCCGGAGGGGGGTTTGCGGACTGTCCGAAAATCGTGCGTGTGAGACAAACGCGCACTAAACTAAAGCTTGAGGTCGAGTAGGGCCCGAGACCCCCGGAGTAAATGAAAACTAAGCCACGCCCCCTCTCCGCCGAATATAGTATAGTATTCTGCAAATAGTATACTGCAGCTAGTACTTGTACAGTAATACTACAGCGTGTACTTGTACAGTATCTTGTACAGTAATACTGCAGCGTGTACTTGTACAGTAATACTACAGTGTGTACTTGTACAGTAATACTACAGCGTGTACTTGTACAGTATCTTGTACAGTAATACTGCAGCGTGTACTTGTACAGTAATACTACAGTGTGTACTTGTACAGTAATACTACAGCGTGTACTTGTACAGTATCTTGTACAGTAATACTGCAGCGTGTACTTGTACAGTAATACTACAGCGTGTACTTGTACAGTAATACTGCAGCGTGTACTTGTACAGTATCTTGTACAGTAATACTGCAGCTTGTACTTGTACAGTATCTGTACAGTAATACTACAGCGTGTACTTGTACAGTAATACTACAGTGTGTACTTGTACAGTAATACTACAGCGTGTACTTGTACAGTATCTTGTACAGTAATACTGCAGCGTGTACTTGTACAGTAATACTACAGCGTGTACTTGTACAGTAATACTGCAGCGTGTACTTGTACAGTATCTTGTACAGTAATACTGCAGCTTGTACTTGTACAGTATCTGTACAGTAATACTGCAGCTTGTACTTGTACAGTATCTGTACAGTAATACTACAGCGTGTACTTGTACAGTATCTGTACAGTAATACTGCAGCGTGTACTTGTACAGTATCTGTACAGTAATACTACAGCGTGTACTTGTACAGTATCTGTACAGTAATACTGAAGTCAAACAGTAAGTATGCTGGCGTTTTGCTCCACATCTTGAACGACCCAGCTGGGACTTGAACCCTCGACTCTGGCAGCGCGTGTCGATCTGAGTCTCCGTGGGTTCACCACTCAGAGGGGGTCGTGCTGCTCCATCACCTTCCCCCCACATCCTCCTCGGCCAATCGGAGAGCGGACCAACTGGGTGAAGGGTGGCGCTAGCTGCTGTTGCTCAACCCGTCCTCCTCTGCTCCTGAAGACCCGGAGCTTCCCCCATCTTAACACACACAAGCTGCCTGGTGACAGTGTGTGTGTGTGTGTGTGTGTGTGTGCAACTCCTCTGGTTGTATAGAAGTATATACTTCATGTGTTAAAGCTGCATTCTCTCTCCTGACCACCAGGGGGGACTCCTCTGGTTGTATAGAAGTATATACTTCATGTGTTAAAGCTGCATTCTCTCTCCTGACCACCAGGGGGCGACTCCTCTGGTTGTATAGAAGTCTATGCTTCATGTGTTAAAGCTGCATTATCTCTCCTGACCACCAGGGGGCGACTCCTCTGGTTGTATAGAAGTCTATGCTTCATGTGTTAAAGCTGCATTCTCTCTACTGACCACCAGGGGGCGACTCCTCTGGTTGTATAGAAGTCTATGCTTCATGTGTTAAAGCTGCATTCTCTCTCCTGACCACCAGGGGGCGACTCCTCTGGTTGTATAGAAGTCTATGCTTCATGTGTTAAAGCTGCATTCTCTCTACTGACCACCAGGGGGCGACTCCTCTGGTTGTATAGAAGTCTATGCTTCATGTGTTAAAGCTGCATTCTCTCTCCTGACCACCAGGGGGACTCCTCTGGTTGTATAGAAGTCTATATAAATGACTCTACTTCTCTTGATGTATTCCCTCAGTAAACATTGTAAACATTAGTTTTTGGTCTCAATCTCTAGTTTCAAGTCTTCTTCAATACAGAATGATGTTCATTTAGTAAATTATGGTCATTTAGAGTCAAACAGACCATAAACCAGGGGATGCTCTAGGGGTGGGGCTACAAGGTGATTGACAGGTCAACACCAGAGACGTATACAGCGTCTCCACGTCACTCCTCCTCAGTCCACATATGGTCACTTCCTGTTCACCGGTTGATGAAAAACGAGATGGCAGACAACACGTGATTGTCTTCTATCAGTACGTTGACAGTTAGTGATGTTCTCCTTCATGTCTGTCAGAACTTCAGTTCCTTCAATCAAAGTTACTCCAGCGTATCAGGGTTCGAGGGGGGCCAGGCAAAGGAGGCGTTCAGTGACCGCTGTCAGACATTTAGTTTAATGGGCACGAAGGTCAGAAGGAGAGCAACCAGATAAGAAGAAGCTCTGCACATCAGCCGGAGATTAGTTTTATCTTCAGCTCGGATTTCATTTGTGAGCTGAGCGCTGATTGAGCAACAAAGTCCAGACCTGCAGCCAGAACATCTGGATATCTGGAACATCTGAACATCGAACATCTGAAACACGTGAGCGCTGATTGAGCAACAAAGTCCAGACCTGCAGCCAGAACATCTGGACATCTGGAACATCTGAACATCGAACATCTGAAACACGTGAGCGCTGATTGAGCAACAAAGTCCAGACCTGCAGCCAGAAGATATGACCATCTGGAACATCTGAACATCTGGAACATCTGAACATCAAGAACATCTGAACATCAAGAACATCTGAACATCAAGAACATCTGGACATCTGAAACGTCTCAACATTTCAACATCTGGAACACCTGGACATCCGAAAATCTGGAACATCTGGAACACCTGGACATTTGGAACACCTAGTCACCTGAACACCTGAATATCTGAACAAAATAACCATAATATGAATATTAGAGGGATATTTGTTACATCTAAACATCGCCATTGTAAGAAAAAAAGAACATTTTAAAGTTTAATTGGACAAAGAAAAAGACTATACCGGACAGAAATGTAAATCATCGTGGTGCGTTCACTGACAGTGAGTTAATAACTGTGATCCAATCAGAGAGCAGGAGCAGCTTCCCCCAGTTAGACCTTCATATCTGTAGAGGACTCTACTTGGATGTCGTCCACTCGTCCTTCTACTGATCTCTCACACACACACACACACACACACACACACACACACACACACACACACACACACACACACACACACACACACACACACACACACACACACACACACACACACACACACACACACACACACACGCCTTCACTACTGAGCTCGTCAGGACAGACAGACGAGTAGAGGACACGGCATGTTAGAGTGTTGCTCAAAGGTCCCTGGGCCCTCATCAACCCCCCCCCACCCCCCAAACCCAGCAGACCCTCAACCTGATCCACTGGTCACTGTGTTGAGGTTAAACAGCTGCAAAGCACACATGATGTAGGAGCTCAAACCAGCCCCTACCTGGGCCACAGTCTGGGGTCCAGATGGGTACAGAGGGGTACAGAGGGGGCTAGAGGGGGCTGTTGTAATCCAGAGAAGTTCAGAGGGGTTAAATAAGCATCTTTGAGTGTCTAGAAAATCGCTATATAAATTCGAAGTATTATTATTATTATTATAAATGGGCCCAGATGGGTGCAGTCAGAGGTCCATAGGGGTCTGGAGGAGACCAGATGGGTTCAGTGGGGGCTAGAGTGGTCCAGAGAAGTTAAACGGGCCTAGAAGGTTGCATTCAGGTGTCCAGAGGGGGCTAGAGTGGTATAGAGAGGTCCAGAGAGAACCAACACCGTACAGGTAACGTTAACTCTAACCTTCCTCATGCTAACGTTAACTCTAACCTTCCTCATGCTAACTTTAACTCTAACCTCCCTCATGCTAACGTTAACTCTAACCTTCCTCATGCTAACTTTAACTCTAACCTCCCTCATGCTAACTTTAACTCTAACCTCCCTCATGCTAACGTTAACTCTAACCTTCCTCATGCTAACTTTAACTCTAACCTCCCTCATGCTAACGTTAACTCTAACCTTCCTCATGCTAACTTTAACTCTAACCTCCCTCATGCTAACGTTAAGTCTAACCTCCCTCATGCTAACTTTAACTCTAACCTCCCTCATGCTAACTTTAACTCTAACCTCCCTCATGCTAACGTTAACTCTAACCTTCCTCATGCTAACTTTAACTCTAACCTCCCTCATGCTAACGTTAACTCTAACCTTCCTCATGCTAACTTTAACTCTAACCTCCCTCATGCTAACGTTAAGTCTAACCTCCCTCATGCTAACGTTAACTCTAACCTTCCTCATGCTAACGTTAACTCTAACCTTCCTCATGCTAACGTTAACTCTAACCTTCCTTATGCTAATGTTAACTCTAACCTTCCTCATGCTAACGTTAACTCTAACCTTCCTCATGCTAACGTTAACTCTAACCTTCCTCATGCTAACTTTAACTCTAACCTCAAGTGTTGGTTATCTCAAGTGCTGGACCCCTCTAGACCACCCTAGCCCCCTCTGGACACCTGACTCATGCTAACGTTAACTTCCTCATGCTAACGTTAACTCTAACCTTCCTCATGCTAACTTTAACTCCAACCTTCCTCATGCTAACTTTAACTCCAACCTTCCTCATGCTAACATTAACTCTAACCTTCCTCATGCTAACTTTAACTATAACCTTCCTCATGCTAACGTTAACTCTAACCTTCCTCATGCTAACATTAACTCCAACCTTCCTCATGCTAACTTTAACTCTAACCTTCCTCATGCTAACTTTAACTATAACCTTCCTCATGCTAACATTAACTCTAACCTTCCTCATGCTAACTGTAACTATAACCTTCCTCATGCTAACATTAACTCCAACCTTCCTAATGCTAACGTTAACTCCAGCCTTCCTCATGCTAACATTAACTCCAACCTTCCTCATGCTAACTTTAACTCCAACCTTCCTCATGCTAACTTTAACTCCAACCTTCCTCATGCTAACTTTAACTATAACCTTCCTCATGCTAACGTTAACTCTAACCTTCCTCATGCTAACTTTAACTATAACCTTCCTCATGCTAACATTAACTCTAACCTTCCTCATGCTAACTTTAACTCCAACCTTCCTCATGCTAACTTTAACTCCAACCTTCCTCATGCTAACTTTAACTATAACCTTCCTCATGCTAACGTTAACTCTAACCTTCCTCATGCTAACTTTAACTATAACCTTCCTCATGCTAACATTAACTCTAACCTTCCTCATGCTAACTTTAACTCCAACCTTCCTCATGCTAACTTTAACTATAACCTTCCTCATGCTAACGTTAACTCTAACCTTCCTCATGCTAACATTAACTCCAACCTTCCTCATGCTAACTTTAACTCTAACCTTCCTCATGCTAACTTTAACTATAACCTTCCTCATGCTAACATTAACTCTAACCTTCCTCATGCTAACTGTAACTATAACCTTCCTCATGCTAACATTAACTCCAACCTTCCTCATGCTAACGTTAACTCCAGCCTTCCTCATGCTAACATTAACTCCAACCTTCCTCATGCTAACTTTAACTCCAACCTTCCTCATGCTAACTTTAACTCCAACCTTCCTCATGCTAACTTTAACTATAACCTTCCTCATGCTAACGTTAACTCTAACCTTCCTCATGCTAACTTTAACTATAACCTTCCTCATGCTAACTTTAACTATAACCTTCCTCATGCTAACATTAACTCTAACCTTCCTCATGCTAACTTTAACTCCAACCTTCCTCATGCTAACTTTAACTCCAACCTTCCTCATGCTAACTTTAACTATAACCTTCCTCATGCTAACTTTAACTCCAACCTTCCTCATGCTAACTTTAACTATAACCTTCCTCATGCTAACATTAACTCCAACCTTCCTCATGCTAACTTTAACTCCAACCTTCCTCATGCTAACTTTAACTCTAACCTCAAGTATTGGTTCTCTCAACCCCGAACCACGGCTTGGGACCCAACTTGTTGGTCTTATCAACCCGAGCAGGGGACAGGTTGTCTCTTCAGGACCCTCTTCAGGACCCTGGGGGATTGTTGGTTAATCAGAGCGCTCTGTGGAGGTCAAAGGTCAGCCACTCTGCTCTGTTTGTCTGATGATCAGTCTGAGAAACCGCTTCACCTTCAGCCCAGTTCAGAGTCCAGACAGTGTGTGTGTGTGTGTTTGAGTGTGTGAGAGAGAGAGAGAGAGAGAGAGAGAGAGAGAGAGAGTGTGTGTGTGTGTGTGAGTGTGTGAGAGAGAGAGAGAGAGAGAGAGAGAGAGAGAGAGTGTGTGTGTGAGAGATTTTTATTTTATTTTTACAAAACCTTTATTTTACATAAAACAATGCGAACAAACGGACACATTGTAATCACATTAACTAAATAAAGCAACAAATACATCTTAAACACCATTTGTGTCCCTGAGAGGTGGTCCTGAGACCCCATTCAGTTTAAAGTCTCTCTGGAGTCGGGAGCTTCCTCCTCTTCCTCCTCCTGCAGCATCTGAGCTGAATGGACCTGACGAGCCTCGGCAAGTCAGAGAAGTGGTCCTCTATCAAGATCCTCTTCACGCTGCCGTGACCCACCACCAGACTGCAGTCCTCCACCGCCAGACTGCAGTCCTCCACCTGCAGTCCTCCACCGCCAGACTGCAGTCCTCCACCGCCAGACTGCAGTCCTCCACCACCAGACTGCAGTCCCCCACCACCAGACTGCAGTCCTGCAGTTCCCCACCACCAGACTGCAGTCCTGCAGTTCCCCACCACCAGACTGCAGTCCTCCACCGCCAGACTGCAGTCCTCCACTGCCAGACTGCAGTCCTCCACCACCAGACTGCAGTCCTCCACCACCAGACTGCAGTCCCCTACCACCAGACTGCAGTCCCCCACCACCAGACTGCAGTCCCCCACCACCAGACTGCAGTCCCCCACCACCAGACTGCAGTCCCCCACCACCAGACTACAGTCCTCCACCACCAGACTGCAGTCCGCTACCACCAGACTGCAGTCCCCCACCACCAGACTGCAGTCCCCTACCACCAGACTACAGTCCTCCACCACCAGACTGCAGTCCCCTACCACCAGACTGCAGTCCTCCACCACCAGACTGCAGTCCCCCACCACCAGACTGCAGTCCCCTACCACCAGACTGCAGTCCTCCACCACCAGACTGCAGTCTCCCACCACCAGACTGCAGTCCTGCAGTTCCCCACCGCCAGAATGCAGTTCCCCACCGCCAGACTGCAGTCCCCCACCACCAGACTGCAGTCCCCCACCACCAGACTGCAGTCCCCCACCACCAGACTGCAGTCCTGCAGTCCCCTACCACCAGACTACAGTCCTCCACCACCAGACTGCAGTCTCCTACCACCAGACTGCAGTCCCCCACCACCAGACTGCAGTCCCCTACCACCAGACTGCAGTCCTCCACCACCAGACTGCAGTCTCCCACCACCAGACTGCAGTCCTGCAGTTCCCCACCGCCAGAATGCAGTTCCCCACCGCCAGACTGCAGTCCCCCACCGCCAGACTGCAGTTCCCCACCGCCAGACTGCAGTCCTCCACCACCAGACTGCAGTCGCCTACCACCAGACTGCAGTCCTCCACCACCAGACTGCAGTACTGCAGTCCCCCACCACCAGACTGCAGTCCCCTACCACCAGACTGCAGTCCCCTACCACCAGACTGCAGTCCTGCAGTTCCCCACCGCCAGACTGCAGTCCCCTAACACCAGACTGCAGTCCCCCACCACCAGACTGCAGTCCCCAACCACCAGACTACAGTCCTCCACCACCAGACTGCAGTCCCCTACCACCAGACTGCAGTCCCCCACCACCAGACTGCAGTCCCCTACCACCAGACTACCGTCCTCCACCACCAGACTGCAGTCCCCTACCACCAGACTGCAGTCCTCCACCACCAGACTGCAGTCCCCCACCACCAGACTGCAGTCCCCTACCACCAGACTGCAGTCCCCCACCACCAGACTGCAGTCCCCTACCACCAGACTGCAGTCCTCCACCACCAGACTGCAGTCTCCCACCACCAGACTGCAGTCCTGCAGTTCCCCACCGCCAGAATGCAGTTCCCCACCGCCAGACTGCAGTCCCCCACCGCCAGACTGCAGTTCCCCACCGCCAGACTGCAGTCCTCCACCACCAGACTGCAGTCGCCTACCACCAGACTGCAGTCCTCCACCACCAGACTGCAGTACTGCAGTCCCCCACCACCAGACTGCAGTCCCCTACCACCAGACTGCAGTCCCCTACCACCAGACTGCAGTCCTGCAGTTCCCCACCGCCAGACTGCAGTCCCCTAACACCAGACTGCAGTCCCCCACCACCAGACTGCAGTCCCCAACCACCAGACTACAGTCCTCCACCACCAGACTGCAGTCCCCTACCACCAGACTGCAGTCCCCCACCACCAGACTGCAGTCCCCTACCACCAGACTACCGTCCTCCACCACCAGACTGCAGTCCCCTACCACCAGACTGCAGTCCTCCACCACCAGACTGCAGTCCCCCACCACCAGACTGCAGTCCCCCACCACCAGACTGCAGTCCCCTACCACCAGACTGCAGTCCTCCACCACCAGACTGCAGTCTCCCACCACCAGACTGCAGTCCTGCAGTTCCCCACCGCCAGAATGCAGTTCCCCACCGCCAGACTGCAGTCCCCCACCACCAGACTGCAGTCCCCCACCACCAGACTGCAGTCCTGCAGTCCCCTACCACCAGACTACAGTCCTCCACCACCAGACTGCAGTCCCCTACCACCAGACTGCAGTCCCCCACCACCAGACTGCAGTCCCCTACCACCAGACTGCAGTCCTCCACCACCAGACTGCAGTCCGCCACCACCAGACTGCAGTCCTGCAGTTCCCCACCGCCAGACTGCAGTCCCCTAACACCAGACTGCAGTCCCCCACCACCAGACTGCAGTCCCCCACCACCAGACTACAGTCCTCCACCACCAGACTGCAGTCCCCTACCACCAGACTGCAGTCCCCCACCACCAGACTGCAGTCCCCTACCACCAGACTACAGTCCTCCACCACCAGACTGCAGTCCTGCAGTCCCCCACCACCAGACTGCAGTCCTCCACCACCAGACTGCAGTCCCCCACCACCAGACTGCAGTCCCCCACCACCAGACTGCAGTCCTGCAGTCCCCCACCGCCAGACTGCAGTCCCCCACCACCAGACTGCAGTCTCCCACCACCAGACTGCAGTCCTGCAGTTCCCCACCGCCAGAATGCAGTTCCCCACCGCCAGACTGCAGTCCTGCAGTCTCCTACCACCAGACTAAAGTCCTCCACCACCAGACTGCAGTCTCCCACCACCAGACTGCAGTCCTGCAGTTCCCCACCGCCAGAATGCAGTTCCGCACCGCCAGACTGCAGTCCCCCACCACCAGACTGCAGTCCCCCACCACCAGACTGCAGTCCTGCAGTCCCCTACCACCAGACTACAGTCCTCCACCACCAGACTGCAGTCCCCTACCACCAGACTGCAGTCCCCCACCACCAGACTGCAGTCCCCTACCACCAGACTGCAGTCCTCCACCACCAGACTGCAGTCTCCCACCACCAGACTGCAGTCCTGCAGTTCCCCACCGCCAGAATGCAGTTCCCCACCGCCAGACTGCAGTCCCCCACCGCCAGACTGCAGTCCCCCACCACCAGACTGCAGTCCTCCACCACCAGACTGCAGTCCTCCACCACCAGACTGCAGTCCCCTACCACCAGACTGCAGTCCTGCAGTTCCCCACCGCCAGACTGCAGTCCTCCACCACCAGACTGCAGTCGCCTACCACCAGACTGCAGTCCTCCACCACCAGACTGCAGTACTGCAGTCCCCCACCACCAGACTGCAGTCCCCTACCACCAGACTGCAGTCCCCTACCACCAGACTGCAGTCCTGCAGTTCCCCACCGCCAGACTGCAGTCCCCTAACACCAGACTGCAGTCCCCCACCACCAGACTGCAGTCCCCCACCACCAGACTACAGTCCTCCACCACCAGACTGCAGTCCCCTACCACCAGACTGCAGTCCCCCACCACCAGACTGCAGTCCCCTACCACCAGACTACAGTCCTCCACCACCAGACTGCAGTCCCCTACCACCAGACTGCAGTCCCCCACCACCAGACTGCAGTCCCCCACCACCAGACTGCAGTCCCCTACCACCAGACTGCAGTCCTCCACCACCAGACTGCAGTCTCCCACCACCAGACTGCAGTCCTGCAGTTCCCCACCGCCAGAATGCAGTTCCCCACCGCCAGACTGCAGTCCCCCACCACCAGACTGCAGTCCCCCACCACCAGACTGGAGTCCTGCAGTCCCCTACCACCAGACTACAGTCCTCCACCACCAGACTGCAGTCCCGTACCACCAGACTGCAGTCCCCCACCACCAGACTGCAGTCCCCTACCACCAGACTGCAGTCCTCCACCATCAGACTGCAGTCTCCCACCACCAGACTGCAGTCCTGCAGTTCCCCACCGCCAGAATGCAGTTCCCCACCGCCAGACTGTAGTCCCCCACCGCCAGACTGCAGTCCCCCACCACCAGACTGCAATCCTCCACCACCAGACTGCAGTCCTCCACCACCAGACTGCAGTCCCCTACCACCAGACTGCAGTCCCCTACCACTAGACTACAGTCCCCTACCACCAGACTACAGTCCTCCACCACCAGACTGCAGTCCTGCAGTTCCCCACCACCAGACTGCAGTCCCCTACCACCAGACTACAGTCCTCCACCACCAGACTGCAGTCCCCTACCACCAGACTGCAGTCCTCCACCACCAGACTGCAGTCCTGCAGTTCCCCACCACCAGACTGCAGTCCCCTACCACCAGACTACAGTCCTCCACCACCAGACTGCAGTCCCCTACCACCAGACTGCAGTCCTCCACCACCAGACTGCAGTCCCCCACCACCAGACTGCAGTCCCCTACCACCAGACTGCAGTCCTCCACCACCAGACTGCAGTCTCCCACCACCAGACTGCAGTCCTGCAGTTCCCCACCGCCAGAATGCAGTTCCCCACCGCCAGACTGCAGTCCCCCACCACCAGACTGCAGTCCTGCAGTCCCCTACCACCAGACTACAGTCCTCCACCACCAGACTGCAGTCCCCTACCACCAGACTGCAGTCCCCCACTACCAGATTGCAGTCCCCTACCACCAGACTGCAGTCCTCCACCACCAGACTGCAGTCTCCCACCACCAGACTGCAGTCCTGCAGTTCCCCACCGCCAGAATGCAGTTCCCCACCGCCAGACTGCAGTCCCCCACCGCCAGACTGCAGTCCCCCACCACCAGACTGCAGTCCTCCACCACCAGACTGCAGTCCTCCACCACCAGACTGCAGTCCCCTACCACCAGAGTGCAGTCCTGCAGTTCCCCAGCGCCAGACTGCAGTCCTCCACCACCAGACTGCAGTCGCCTACCACCAGACTGCAGTCCTCCACCACCAGACTGCAGTCGCCTACCACCAGACTGCAGTCCTCCACCACCAGACTGCAGTACTGCAGTCCCCCACCACCAGACTGCAGTCCCCTACCACCAGACTGCAGTCCCCTACCACCAGACTGCAGTCCTGCAGTTCCCCACCGCCAGACTGCAGTCCCCTAACACCAGACTGCAGTCCCCCACCACCAGACTGCAGTCCCCCACCACCAGACTACAGTCCTCCACCACCAGACTGCAGTCCCCTACCACCAGACTGCAGTCCCCCACCACCAGACTGCAGTCCCCTACCACCAGACTACAGTCCTCCACCACCAGACTGCAGTCCCCTACCACCAGACTGCAGTCCTCCACCACCAGACTGCAGTCCCCCACCACCAGACTGCAGTCCCCCACCACCAGACTGCAGTCCCCTACCACCAGACTGCAGTCCTCCACCACCAGACTGCAGTCTCCCACCACCAGACTGCAGTCCTGCAGTTCCCCACCGCCAGAATGCAGTTCCCCACCGCCAGACTGCAGTCCCCCACCACCAGACTGCAGTCCCCCACCACCAGACTGCAGTCCTGCAGTCCCCTACCACCAGACTACAGTCCTCCACCACCAGACTGCAGTCCCCTACCACCAGACTGCAGTCCCCCACTACCAGATTGCAGTCCCCTACCACCAGACTGCAGTCCTCCACCACCAGACTGCAGTCTCCCACCACCAGACTGCAGTCCTGCAGTTCCCCACCGCCAGAATGCAGTTCCCCACCGCCAGACTGCAGTCCCCCACCGCCAGACTGCAGTCCCCCACCACCAGACTGCAGTCCTCCACCACCAGACTGCAGTCCCCTACCGCCAGAGTGCAGTCCTGCAGTTCCCCAGCGCCAGACTGCAGTCCTCCACCACCAGACTGCAGTCGCCTACCACCAGACTGCAGTCTCCCACCACCAGACTGCAGTCCTGCAGTCCCCCACCGCCAGAATGCAGTCCCCCACCGCCAGACTGCAGTCCTCCACCACCAGACTGCAGTCCTCCACCACCAGACTGCAGTCCCCTACCACCAGAGTGCAGTCCTGCAGTTCCCCAGCGCCAGACTGCAGTCCTCCACCACCAGACTGCAGTCGCCTACCACCAGACTGCAGTCCTCCACCACCAGACTGCAGTACTGCAGTCCCCCACCACCAGACTGCAGTCCCCTACCACCAGACTGCAGTCCCCTACCACCAGACTGCAGTCCTGCAGTTCCCCACCGCCAGACTGCAGTCCTCCACCACCAGACTGCAGTCCCCTACCACCAGACTGCAGTCCTCCACCACCAGACTGCAGTCCTCCACCACCAGACTGCAGTCCCCTACCACCAGACTGCAGTCCTCCACCACCAGACTGCAGTCCTGCAGTCCCCCACCACCAGACTGCAGTCCTCCACCACCAGACTGCAGTCCCCCACCACCAGACTGCAGTCCCCCACCACCAGACTGCAGTCCTGCAGTCCCCCACCGCCAGACTGCAGTCCCCCACCACCAGACTGCAGTCCTGCAGTCCCCCACCGCCAGACTGCAGTCCTCCACCGCCAGACTGCAGTCCTCCACCACAAGACTGCAGTCCTCCACCACCAGACTGAAGTCCTGCAGTCCCCCACCGCCAGACTGCAGTCCTCCACCGCCAGACTGCAGTCCTCCACCACAAGACTGCAGTCCTCCACCACCAGACTGAAGTCCTCCACCACCAGACTGCAGTCCTGCAGTTCCCCACCGCCAGACTGCAGTCCCCTAACACCAGACTGCAGTCCCCCACCACCAGACTGCAGTCCCCCACCACCAGACTACAGTCCTCCACCACCAGACTGCAGTCCCCTACCACCAGACTGCAGTCCCCCACCACCAGACTGCAGTCCCCTACCACCAGACTACAGTCCTCCACCACCAGACTGCAGTCCCCTACCACCAGACTGCAGTCCCCCACCACCAGACTGCAGTCCCCTACCACCAGACTGCAGTCCTCCACCACCAGACTGCAGTCCTGCAGTTCCCCACCGCCAGAATGCAGTTCCCCACCGCCAGACTGCAGTCCCCCACCGCCAGACTGCAGTCCTCCACCACCAGAATGCAGTCCTCCACCACCAGACTGCAGTCCCCTACCACCAGACTGCAGTCCTGCAGTTCCCCACCACCAGACTGCAGTCCTCCACCACCAGACTGCAGTCGCCTACCACCAGACTGCAGTCCTCCACCACCAGACTGCAGTACTGCAGTCCCCCACCACCAGACTGCAGTCCTCCACCACCAGACTGCAGTACTGCAGTCCCCCACCACCAGAATGCAGTCCCCTACCACCAGACTGCAGTCCCCTACCACCAGACTGCAGTCCTGCAGTTCCCCACCGCCAGACTGCAGTCCTCCAGCACCAGACTGCAGTCCTGCAGTCCCCCACCACCAGACTGCAGTCCTCCACCACCAGACTGCAGTCCCCCACCACCAGACTGCAGTCCTGCAGTCCCCCACCACCAGAATGCAGTCCCCCACCACCAGACTGCAGTCCTCCACCGCCAGACTGCAGTCCTCCACCACCAGACTTCAGTCCTCCACCACCAGACTGCAGTCCTCCACCACCAGACTGCAGTCCTCCAGCACCAGACTGCAGTCCTCCACCACCAGACTGCAGTCCCCCACCACCAGACTGCAGTCCCCTACCACCAGACTACAGTCCTCTACCACCAGACTGCAGTCCTCCACCACCAGACTGCAGTCCTCCACCACCAGACTGCAGTCCTCCAGCACCAGACTGCAGTCCTCCACCACCAGACTACAGTCCTCCACCACCAGACTGCAGTCCCCCACCACCAGAC
Organism: Cyclopterus lumpus; assembly: GCF_009769545.1. Lineage (NCBI taxonomy): Eukaryota > Metazoa > Chordata > Actinopteri > Perciformes > Cyclopteridae > Cyclopterus > Cyclopterus lumpus. The sequence continues at coordinate 30,893,906 of NC_046968.1, forward strand.
TGCAGTCCCCTACCACCAGACTACAGTCCTCTTCCACCAGACTGCAGTCCTCCACCACCAGACTGCAGTCCCCTACCACCAGACTGCAATCCTCCACCACCAGACTGCAGTCCTCCACCACCAGACTGCAGTCCCCTACCACCAGACTGCAGTCCTGCAGTTCCCCAGCGCCAGACTGCAGTCCTCCACCACCAGACTGCAGTCGCCTACCACCAGACTGCAGTCCTCCACCACCAGACTGCAGTCCCCTACCACCAGACTGCAGTCCTGCAGTTCCCCACCGCCAGACTGCAGTCCCCTACCACCAGACTGCAGTCCCCTACCACCAGACTGCAGTCCTGCAGTTCCCCACCGCCAGACTGCAGTCCTCCACCACCAGACTGCAGTCCCCTACCACCAGACTGCAGTCCTCCACCACCAGACTGCAGTCCTCCACCACCAGACTGCAGTCCCCTACCACCAGACTGCAGTCCTGCAGTTCCCCACTGCCAGACTGCAGTCCTCCACACCAGACTGCAGTCCCCTACCACCAGACTGCAGTCCTCCACCACCAGACTGCAGTCCTCCACCACCAGACTGCAGTCCCCTACCACCAGACTGCAGTCCTCCACCACCAGACTGCAGTCCTGCAGTCCCCCACCACCAGACTGCAGTCCTCCACCACCAGACTGCAGTCCCCCACCACCAGACTGCAGTCCTGCAGTCCCCCACCACCAGACTGCAGTCCTGCAGTTCCCCACCGCCAGACTGCAGTCCTCCACCACCAGACTGCAGTCTCCCACCACCAGACTACAGTCCTCCACCACCAGACTGCAGTCGCCTACCACCAGACTGCAGTCCTCCACCACCAGACTGCAGTACTGCAGTCCCCCACCACCAGACTGCAGTCCCCTACCACCAGACTGCAGTCCCCTACCACCAGACTGCAGTCCACCACCACCAGACTGCAGTCCTGCAGTTCCCCACCGCCAGACTGCAGTCCTACACCACCAGACTGCAGTCCTCCACCACCAGACTGCAGTCCCCTACCACCAGACTGCAGTCCTCCACCACCAGACTGCAGTCCTCCACCACCAGACTGCAGTCCCCTACCACCAGACTGCAGTCCTCCACCACCAGACTGCAGTCCTGCAGTCCCCCACCACCAGACTGCAGTCCTCCACCACCAGACTGCAGTCCTCCACCACCAGACTGCAGTCCCCCACCACCAGACTGCAGTCCTGCAGTCCCCCACCGCCAGACTGCAGTCCCCTACCACCAGACTGCAGTCCCCCACCACCAGACTGCAGTCCCCTACCACCAGACTGCAGTCCTCCACCACCAGACTGCAGTCTCCCACCACCAGACTGCAGTCCTGCAGTTCCCCACCGCCAGAATGCAGTTCCCCACCGCCAGACTGCAGTCCCCCACCACCAGACTGCAGTCCCCGACCACCAGACTGCAGTCCCCCACCACCAGACTGCAGTCCCCTACCACCAGACTGCAGTCCTCCACCACCAGACTGCAGTCTCCCACCACCAGACTGCAGTCCTGCAGTTCCCCACCGCCAGAATGCAGTTCCCCACCGCCAGACTGCAGTCCCCCACCGCCAGACTGCAGTCCCCCACCACCAGACTGCAGTCCCCCACCACCAGACTGCAGTCCCCCACCACCAGACTACAGTCCTCCACCACCAGACTGCAGTCCCCTACCACCAGACTACAGTCCCCCACCACCAGACTGCAGTTCCCCACCGCCAGACTGCAGTCCCCCACCACCAGACTGCAGTCCCCCACCACCAGACTGCAGTCCTGCAGTCCCCTACCACCAGACTGCAGTCCCCCACCACCAGACTGCAGTCCTGCAGTCCCCTACCACCAGACTAAAGTCCTCCACCACCAGACTGCAGTCCCCTACCACCAGACTGCAGTCCCCCACCACCAGACTGCAGTCCCCTACCACCAGACTGCAGTCCTCCACCACCAGACTGCAGTCTCCCACCACCAGACTGCAGTCCTGCAGTTCCCCCTCGCCAGAATGCAGTTCCCCACCGCCAGACTGCAGTCCCCCACCACCAGACTGCAGTCCTGCAGTTCCCCACCACCAGACTGCAGTCCTCCACCACCAGACTGCAGTCCCCTACCACCAGACTGCAGTCCTCCACCACCAGACTGCAGTCCTGCAGTCCCCCACCGCCAGACTGCAGTCCTCCACCACCAGACTGCAGTCCTCCACCACCAGACTGCAGTCCTGCAGTCCCCCACTGCCAGACTGCAGTCCTACACCACCAGACTACAGTCCTCCACCACCAGACTGCAGTCCCCCACCACCAGACTGCAGTCCCCTACCACCAGACTACAGTCCTCTACCACCAGACTGCAGTCCTCCACCACCAGACTGCAGTCCTCCACCACCAGACTGCAGTCCCCCACCACCAGACTGCAGTCCCCTACCACCAGACTACAGACTACTGCAGTCCCCCACCACCAGACTGCAGTCCTCCACCACCAGACTACAGTCCTCCACCACCAGACTACAGTCTTCCACCACCAGACTGCAGTCCCCTACCACCAGACTACAGACTACAGTCCTCCACCACCAGACTACAGTCCTCCACCACCAGACTTCAGTCTTCCACCACCAGACTGCAGTCCCCCACCACCAGACTGCAGTCCCCTACCACCAGACTACAGTCCTCCACCACCAGACTGCAGTCCCCTACCACCAGACTGCAGTCCTCCACCACCAGACTGCAGTCCTCCACCACCAGACTACAGTCCTCCACCACCAGACTGCAGTCCCCTACCACCAGACTACAGTCCTCCACCACCAGACTGCAGTCCCCTACCACCAGACTGCAGTCCACCACCAGACTGCAGTCTCCCACCACCAGACTGCAGTCCTGCAGTTCCCCACCGCCAGAATGCAGTTCCCCACCACCAGACTGCAGTCCCCCACCACCAGACTACAGTCCTCCACCACCAGACTGCAGTCCCCTACCACCAGACTGCAGTCCCCCACCACCAGACTGTAGTCCCCTACCACCAGACTACAGTCCCCCACCACCAGACTGCAGTTCCCCACCGCCAGACTGCAGTCCCCCACCACCAGACTGCAGTCCCCCACCACCAGACTGCAGTCCTGCAGTCCCCTACCACCAGACTAAAGTCCTCCACCACCAGACTGCAGTCCCCTACCACCAGACTGCAGTCCCCCACCACCAGACTGCAGTCCCCTACCACCAGACTGCAGTCCTTCACCACCAGACTGCAGTCTCCCACCACCAGACTGCAGTCCTCCACCACCAGACTGCAGTCCTCCACCACCAGACTGCAGTCCCCCACCACCAGACTGCAGTCCCCTACCACCAGACTACAGACTACTGCAGTCCCCCACCACCAGACTGCAGTCCTCCACCACCAGACTACAGTCCTCCACCACCAGACTACAGTCTTCCACCACCAGACTGCAGTCCCCTACCACCAGACTACAGACTACAGTCCTCCACCACCAGACTACAGTCCTCCACCACCAGACTTCAGTCTTCCACCACCAGACTGCAGTCCCCCACCACCAGACTGCAGTCCCCTACCACCAGACTACAGTCCTCCACCACCAGACTGCAGTCCCCTACCACCAGACTGCAGTCCTCCACCACCAGACTGCAGTCCTCCACCACCAGACTACAGTCCTCCACCACCAGACTGCTGTCCCCTACCACCAGACTACAGTCCTCCACCACCAGACTGCAGTCCCCTACCACCAGACTGCAGTCCACCACCAGACTGCAGTCTCCCACCACCAGACTGCAGTCCTGCAGTTCCCCACCGCCAGAATGCAGTTCCCCACCACCAGACTGCAGTCCCCCACCACCAGACTACAGTCCTCCACCACCAGACTGCAGTCCCCTACCACCAGACTGCAGTCCCCCACCACCAGACTGTAGTCCCCTACCACCAGACTACAGTCCCCCACCAACAGACTGCAGTTCCCCACCGCCAGACTGCAGTCCCCCACCACCAGACTGCAGTCCCCCACCACCAGACTGCAGTCCTGCAGTCCCCTACCACCAGACTAAAGTCCTCCACCACCAGACTGCAGTCCCCTACCACCAGACTGCAGTCCCCCACCACCAGACTGCAGTCCCCTACCACCAGACTGCAGTCCTCCACCACCAGACTGCAGTCTCCCACCACCAGACTGCAGTCCTGCAGTTCCCCACCGCTAGAATGCAGTTCCCCACCGCCAGACTGCAGTCCCCCACCACCAGACTGCAGTCCTGCAGTTCCCCACCACCAGACTGCAGTCCTCCACCACCAGACTGCAGTCCCCTACCACCAGAGTGCAGTCCTCCACCACCAGACTGCAGTCCTGCAGTCCCCCACCTCCAGACTGCAGTCCTCCACCACCAGACTGCAGTTCTCCACCACCAGACTGCAGTCCTGCAGTCCCCCACTGCCAGACTGCAGTCCTCCACCACCAGACTACAGTCCTCCACCACCAGACTGCAGTCCCCCACCACCAGACTACAGTCCTCTACCACCAGACTGCAGTCCTCCACCACCAGACTGCAATCCTCCACCACCAGACTGCAGTCCCCCACCACCAGACTGCAGTCCTCCACCACCAGACTTCAGTCTTCCACCACCAGACTGCAGTCCCCCACCACCAGACTGCAGTCCCCTACCACCAGACTACAGACTACTGCAGTCCCCCACCACCAGACTGCAGTCCTCCACCACCAGACTACAGTCCTCCACCACCAGACTACAGTCTTCCACCACCAGACTGCAGTCCCCTACCACCAGACTACAGACTACAGTCCTCCACCACCAGACTACAGTCCTCCACCACCAGACTTCAGTCTTCCACCACCAGACTGCAGTCCCCCACCACCAGACTGCAGTCCCCTACCACCAGACTGCAGTCCTCCACCACCAGACTGCAGTCCTCCACCACCAGACTGCAGTCCCCTACCACCAGACTACAGTCCTACACCACCAGACTGCAGTCCCCTACCACCAGACTGCAGTCCTCCACCACCAGACTGCAGTCTCCCACCACCAGACTGCAGTCCTGCAGTTCCCCACCGCCAGAATGCAGTTCCCCACCGCCAGACTGCAGTCCCCCACCACCAGACTGCAGTCCCCCACCAACAGAATGGTCCTGCAGTTCCCCACCGCCAGACTGCAGTCCCAAACCCCCAGACTGCAGTCCTCCTCCACCGGACTGCAGTCCCCTACCACCAGACTGCAGTCCCCCACCACCAGACTGCAGTCCCCCACCACCAGACTGCAGTCCCCTACCACCAGACTACAGTCCTCCACCACCAGACTGCAGTCCCCTACCACCAGACTGCAGTCCCCCACCACCAGACTGCAGTCCCCTACCACCAGACTGCAGTCCTCCACCACCAGACTGCAGTCCTGCAGTCCCCCACCGCCAGACTGCAGTCCTCCACCACCAGACTGCAGTCCTGCAGTTCCCCCTCGCCAGAATGCAGTTCCCCACCGCCAGACTGCAGTCCCCCACCACCAGACTGCAGTCCTGCAGTTCCCCACCACCAGACTGCAGTCCTCCACCACCAGACTGCAGTCCCCTACCACCAGACTGCAGTCCTCCACCACCAGACTGCAGTCCTGCAGTCCCCCACCGCCAGACTGCAGTCCTCCACCACCAGACTGCAGTCCTCCACCACCAGACTGCAGTCCTGCAGTCCCCCACTGCCAGACTGCAGTCCTACACCACCAGACTACAGTCCTCCACCACCAGACTGCAGTCCCCCACCACCAGACTGCAGTCCCCTACCACCAGACTACAGTCCTCTACCACCAGACTGCAGTCCTCCACCACCAGACTGCAGTCCTCCACCACCAGACTGCAGTCCCCCACCACCAGACTGCAGTCCCCTACCACCAGACTACAGACTACTGCAGTCCCCCACCACCAGACTGCAGTCCTCCACCACCAGACTACAGTCCTCCACCACCAGACTACAGTCTTCCACCACCAGACTGCAGTCCCCTACCACCAGACTACAGACTACAGTCCTCCACCACCAGACTACAGTCCTCCACCACCAGACTTCAGTCTTCCACCACCAGACTGCAGTCCCCCACCACCAGACTGCAGTCCCCTACCACCAGACTACAGTCCTCCACCACCAGACTGCAGTCCCCTACCACCAGACTGCAGTCCACCACCACCAGACTGCAGTCCTCCACCACCAGACTACAGTCCTCCACCACCAGACTGCAGTCCCCTACCACCAGACTCCAGTCCTCCACCACCAGACTGCAGTCCCCTACCACCAGACTGCAGTCCACCACCAGACTGCAGTCTCCCACCACCAGACTGCAGTCCTGCAGTTCCCCACCGCCAGAATGCAGTTCCCCACCACCAGACTGCAGTCCCCCACCACCAGACTACAGTCCTCCACCACCAGACTGCAGTCCCCTACCACCAGACTGCAGTCCCCCACCACCAGACTGTAGTCCCCTACCACCAGACTACAGTCCCCCACCACCAGACTGCAGTACCCCACCGCCAGACTGCAGTCCCCCACCACCAGACTGCAGTCCCCCACCACCAGACTGCAGTCCTGCAGTCCCCTACCACCAGACTAAAGTCCTCCACCACCAGACTGCAGTCCACTACCACCAGACTGCAGTCCCCCACCACCAGACTGCAGTCCCCTACCACCAGACTGCAGTCCTTCACCACCAGACTGCAGTCTCCCACCACCAGACTGCAGTCCTCCACCACCAGACTGCAGTCCTCCACCACCAGACTGCAGTCCCCCACCACCAGACTGCAGTCCCCTACCACCAGACTACAGACTACTGCAGTCCCCCACCACCAGACTGCAGTCCTCCACCACCAGACTACAGTCCTCCACCACCAGACTACAGTCTTCCACCACCAGACTGCAGTCCCCTACCACCAGACTACAGACTACAGTCCTCCACCACCAGACTACAGTCCACCACCACCAGACTTCAGTCTTCCACCACCAGACTGCAGTCCCCCACCACCAGACTGCAGTCCCCTACCACCAGACTACAGTCCTCCACCACCAGACTGCAGTCCCCTACCACCAGACTGCAGTCCTCCACCACCAGACTGCAGTCCTCCACCACCAGACTACAGTCCTCCACCACCAGACTGCTGTCCCCTACCACCAGACTACAGTCCTCCACCACCAGACTGCAGTCCCCTACCACCAGACTGCAGTCCACCACCAGACTGCAGTCTCCCACCACCAGACTGCAGTCCTGCAGTTCCCCACCGCCAGAATGCAGTTCCCCACCACCAGACTGCAGTCCCCCACCACCAGACTACAGTCCTCCACCACCAGACTGCAGTCCCCTACCACCAGACTGCAGTCCCCCACCACCAGACTGTAGTCCCCTACCACCAGACTACAGTCCCCCACCAACAGACTGCAGTTCCCCACCGCCAGACTGCAGTCCCCCACCACCAGACTGCAGTCCCCCACCACCAGACTGCAGTCCTGCAGTCCCCTACCACCAGACTGAAGTCCTCCACCACCAGACTGCAGTCCCCTACCACCAGACTGCAGTCCCCCACCACCAGACTGCAGTCCCCTACCACCAGACTGCAGTCCTCCACCACCAGACTGCAGTCTCCCACCACCAGACTGCAGTCCTGCAGTTCCCCACCGCTAGAATGCAGTTCCCCACCGCCAGACTGCAGTCCCCCACCACCAGACTGCAGTCCTGCAGTTCCCCACCACCAGACTGCAGTCCTCCACCACCAGACTGCAGTCCCCTACCACCAGAGTGCAGTCCTCCACCACCAGACTGCAGTCCTGCAGTCCCCCACCTCCAGACTGCAGTCCTCCACCACCAGACTGCAGTTCTCCACCACCAGACTGCAGTCCTGCAGTCCCCCACTGCCAGACTGCAGTCCTCCACCACCAGACTACAGTCCTCCACCACCAGACTGCAGTCCCCCACCACCAGACTACAGTCCTCTACCACCAGACTGCAGTCCTCCACCACCAGACTGCAATCCTCCACCACCAGACTGCAGTCCCCCACCACCAGACTGCAGTCCTCCACCACCAGACTTCAGTCTTCCACCACCAGACTGCAGTCCCCCACCACCAGACTGCAGTCCCCTACCACCAGACTACAGACTACTGCAGTCCCCCACCACCAGACTGCAGTCCTCCACCACCAGACTACAGTCCTCCACCACCAGACTACAGTCTTCCACCACCAGACTGCAGTCCCCTACCACCAGACTACAGACTACAGTCCTCCACCACCAGACTACAGTCCTCCACCACCAGACTTCAGTCTTCCACCACCAGACTGCAGTCCCCCACCACCAGACTGCAGTCCCCTACCACCAGACTGCAGTCCTCCACCACCAGACTGCAGTCCTCCACCACCAGACTGCAGTCCCCTACCACCAGACTACAGTCCTACACCACCAGACTGCAGTCCCCTACCACCAGACTGCAGTCCTCCACCACCAGACTGCAGTCTCCCACCACCAGACTGCAGTCCTGCAGTTCCCCACCGCCAGAATGCAGTTCCCCACCGCCAGACTGCAGTCCCCCACCACCAGACTGCAGTCCCCCACCAACAGAATGGTCCTGCAGTTCCCCACCGCCAGACTGCAGTCCCAAACCCCCAGACTGCAGTCCTCCTCCACCGGACTGCAGTCCCCTACCACCAGACTGCAGTCCCCCACCACCAGACTGCAGTCCCCCACCACCAGACTGCAGTCCCCTACCACCAGACTACAGTCCTCCACCACCAGACTGCAGTCCCCTACCACCAGACTGCAGTCCCCCACCACCAGACTGCAGTCCCCTACCACCAGACTGCAGTCCTCCACCACCAGACTGCAGTCTCCCACCACCAGACTGCAGTCCTGCAGTTCCCCACCGCCAGAATGCAGTTCCCCACCGCCAGACTGCAGTCCCCCACCACCAGACTGCAGTCCCCTACCACCAGACTACAGTCCTCCACCACCAGACTGCAGTCCCCTACCACCAGACTGCAGTCCTCCACCACCAGACTGCAGTCCCCTACCACCAGACTGCAGTCCTCCACAACCAGACTGCAGTCTCCCACCACCAGACTGCAGTCCTCCACCACCAGACTGCAGTCCCCCACCACCAGACTGCAGTCCTGCAGTTCCCCACCACCAGACTGCAGTCCTGCAGTTCCCCACCGCCAGACTGCAGTCCTCC
>NC_046968.1:30908113-30918113 GCF_009769545.1 Cyclopterus lumpus
TACAGAACGTTGGTCTGACTGTTGTAGAACATTACAGAACGTTGGTCATGTTGTAGAACATTACAGAACGTTGGTCTGACTGTTGTAGAACATTACAGAACGTTGGTCTGACTGTTGTAGAACATTACAGAACGTTGGTCTGACTGTTGTAGAACATTACAGAACGTTGGTCATGTTGTAGAACATTACAGAACGTTGGTCATGTTGTAGAACATTACAGAACGTTGGTCATGTTGTAGAACATTACAGAACGTTGGAGCAGGACTCAGACAACATTCCTGGTGAAGCTCGTGAAGAAAACACTCGACGCTGCTAAAGCTCATAGAATTATAAGCCCCGCCCCCTCTGTCGGGGTCCGCCCAGCACCAGGTGGAGTCATGAGTAAAAAACAGCTGACATTAGGAATCAGTTTATCAATAATGAATAAAAGGTTATTATTCATGTTTCGCTCTAATAACTAAAAGATGAATCAGTCACTTTAAAACAATAGATCGATTGATATCTTATCTTTGAGACTGGAGAATGATCAGTATTGATTATAGATCAGGGATCCATTTACAAACTGATCTCAGCTCAGTTCGTCTCCTCTTCAACAAGCTGCTCATTAAAACCTTCCGTTGCTCAAGAAATAAAGAAGGAATAATAAAGGATGCATAAATACGGACTGTTAAAACAAAGAGATCAGGTTTGAGAACGAGACATTAAGAACACACTTGTAAAAAAAGAAGAACCATCCTGTTCCTCCGATCGATGGATCAATAACATCCTTTAGTCCGTCGGGTCAGAGTTCACCTTCTGTCCATTTCACTCCACATTGGACTGAAGACAATAAATTATATGAATTTGTATGATACGTCAGATCTAAACGTGTAAAACGACCCAGGAGGATTGTGGGAAAGAGGCTCCGCCCCCTCACTGGCCGTTGGCGGGGCTGGCGGGCGGCGGCGCGTTGTCGGCCAGGTTGTGGGCGTGCTCCAGGAAGAGGTCTTTGAGCACGCTCAGCTCCTTGCTCAGCAGCTTGATCTTGGCCTCCAGCCGCTCGTTCTCCTCCTTCAGCTCGTTGACGCGCTGCTGCGTGTCCACGGCCTTCTGCTTGCTGCGCATGCGGCTCTTCTTCACCGCCAGGTTGTTGCGCTCGCGCCGCTGCCGGTACTCGTCGCTGTCCTTCTCCGCCGAGGGCTTCTTCATCCTGCCGTGGGGGGGCGGGGCCTGGATGACGCTCACGCCGGTGTGCTGGAAGTCGGTTAGCTTCGCCTGCGACGGCCGGCTCATCGGAGGAGCTGCCTTCAGGTGCTGATGTCCGGTTCTCCTCAGGTGACCAAACAGGAAGTTGTTCCTCAACGCCACGGAGCCTAGAGGACGACACCTTCATTACATTATTGATCCACATTGAAACCTTGTGTTTCAACTAAACAATAACTGTTCTTCTGTTACTCTAATAACGGTTCTTCTGTTACTCTAATAACGGTTCCATTACTCTAATAACTGTTCTTCTGTTACTCTAATAACGGTTCTTCTGTTACTCTAATAACTGTTCCATTACTCTAATAACTGTTCTTCTGTTACTCTAATAACGGTTCCATTACTCTAATAACTGTTCTTCTGTTACTCTAATAACGGTTCCATTACTCTAATAACGGTTCTTCTGTTACTCTAATAACTGTTCCATTACTCTAATAACGGTTCTTCCATTACTCTAATAACTGTTCCATTACTCTAATAACTGTTTTTCTGTTACTATAATAACTGTTCCATTACTCTAATAACTGTTTTTCTGTTACTCTAATAACTGTTCCATTACTCTAATAACTGTTCTTCTGTTACTCTAATAACTGTTCCATTACTCTAATAACTGTTCCATTACTCTAATAACTGTTTTTCTGTTACTATAATAACTGTTCCATTACTCTAATAACTGTTTTTCTGTTACTCTAATAACTGTTCCATTACTCTAATAACTGTTTTTCTGTTACTATAATAACTGTTCCATTACTCTAATAACTGTTCTTCTGTTACTCTAATAACTGTTCCATTACTCTAATAACGGTTCCATTACTCTTTAATAACGGTTCCTTTACGATTTCCCTCCAGCTTCCTTTACAGTGTAGTCAAATCTATTTCTTTAAATCTGCATTCAGTCTGTTTCAGCTGACCTGAAACCATCAATCAGGATGCTGCTCATCTCCTCCTCCTCCTCCTCTCCCCCTTCATCTCCTCCTCCTCCTCCCCTTCATCTCCTCTCCCTCCTTCATCTCCTCCTCCTCCCCTTCATCTCCTCTCCCTCCTTCATCTCCTCCTCCTCTCCCCCTTCATCTCCTCCTTCTCCCCCCCTTCATCTCCTCCTCCTCCTCTCCCCCTTCAGTTCCTCCTCCTCTTCCATCTCCTCTCCCCCTTCATCTCCTCCTCCTCCTCCTCCTCTCCCCCTTCATCTCCTCCTCCCCTTCATCTCCTCTCCCTCCTTCATCTCCTCCTCCTCCTCTCCCCCTTCATCTCCTCCTTCATCTCCTCCTCCTCTCCCCCTTCAGCTCCTCCTCCTCTTCCATCTCCTCTCCCCCTTATCTCCTCCTCCCCTTCATCTACTCCTCCTCCTCCTCTCCCCCTTCAGCTCCTCCTCCTCTTCCATCTCCTCTCCCCCTTCATCTCCTCCTCCTCCTCCTCCCCCCCCTTCAGCTCCTCCTCCTCCTCCTCCATCTCCTCTCCCCCTTCTCCTCCTCCTCCTCCTCCCCTTCCTCCTCCTCACTACAGTAAGAGAGAAAAAGTGAAATACAAAATATAAAAGAAACACTATACAGAAGGTGGTAGTGTATGTACATGAACAGTGCTAATACGTACAGTTTGAGGTAGTTTTAAATGATATAGTTTTAAGCAGTAATATGTCATATATAAGTGTAGTGAGGTAGTGTTATTACACATGAGTGAGGTAGTGTTATTACACATGAGGTAGTGTTATTACACATGTTCAGTGGTTTTGTGTTGCGAGTGAGTCGAGAGTGAGCAGAGAGTGAGCCGAGAGTGAGCTGGTGAGTGAGTCGAGAGTGAGCAGAGAGTGAGCCGAGAGTGAGCTGGTGAGTGAGTCGAGTGTGAGCGAGCCGAGAGTGAGCTGGTGAGTGAGTCGAGAGTGAGCAGAGAGTGAGTCGAGAGTGAGCGAGCCGAGAGTGAGCTGGTGAGTGAGTCTGATGATTCCCTCTGCTCTTCTCCGACAGCGCTGCACATACATGAGTCCATGGAGGAGGTGTTGTCCCATGATCCTCTCTGCCTGTGTGGCGGTGAGGATCATGGGCTGTTTATCGATATTGAATCATGAGTATGTGCAGACATCTGAAACTGAAAGCCCAAATATGCATGACTGGAAAACGTGACGTCACGTCTCCTGTGACGTGGTGTTCTCATAACAGATTCAGTGCGCATCCGTAACAGACATTAAACGGCTCCACGTGGTCACTATTCACTGCTCAATTAGCCCCAACCCGCTACGATTGGTCCACGCGTTGCTATGCAGCCAGTCAGCAGGGTGCGCAGGCGAAAGCGGTCCGGGTGGAAACAAGCAGGTTGCCTGCTGTTGCATCATCATAGGCTCCCTTTGTGCCCGAGAGAGAGAGAGGAACTACAGAGTCACGGGGAGAAGAAGAAGAAACCTCCCCTTTAAGACACTTAAATAATGTCGGCCCAACTCATTAAACGACAACGAACACAATTTCAGAGCACTTTTAACAACTTTTAACTACATGTCTAGAAGCAGCAACACCTTTCCTCTGACGTGTCTCCTAACCCCTAATCACTAGCCCCTGTGCCCTAGCCACTAGTTACCTCGTTAGCATGTTAGCCCGTTAGCTCACGAGCCTCTATAACTCACACCTCGCTCCTTTTCGGCCCCACAACCCGTTAAAAACAAGGTTTACCTTCACGGACCGGCGGCGGACTCAACCATGCGTCACAGTGGGGGACGTAACCGTAGAAAACGAGTTTTATTCCGTCTGAGTTTCAGCTCGCACTGTTTTTGTTTGGAACATGGAGAGGAAAGCGATTGCGAAATCTCTTTTACCATGTAGGGTAATGCGTGGTTTCGACCAATCAAAGAGCGGTGGGCGTTAGCGGAGCGGGCGGTTGGCCAATCGTGAACGAGAACGCCTGAGATGATGCAATGCGCCTTGTGATTGACGTCTCGTTCCATTAATGGGAGCCGTCGGTGTTCTGTTGGTTTTGTTTATGTAATCTGAGGTTTGTCATGAAGGCATGACGACATTTAATCACACCGAAAGTCCTACTTTTACACTCCATATATATATAGTACTAATTATACACTCCATATGTATGGTACTAATTATACACTCCATATGTATAGTACTAATTATACACTCCATATGTATGGTACTAATTATACACTCCATATGTATGGTACTAATTATACACTCCATATGTATGGTACTAATTATACACTCCATATGTATAGAACTAATTATACACTCCATATGTATGGTACTAATTATACACTCCATATGTATGGTACTAATTATACACTCCATATGTATAGTACTAATTATACACTCCATATGTATGGTACTAATTATACACTCCATATATATAGTACTAATTATACACTCCATATGTATGGTACTAATTATACACTCCATATGTATGGTACTAATTATACACTCCATATGTATATAACTAATTATACACTCCATATGTATAGAACTAATTATACACTCCATATGTATAGAATTATTTATACACTCCATATGTATAGAACTAATTATACACTCCATATGTATAGAATTAATTATACACTCCATATGTATAGAACTAATTATACACTCCATATGTATATAACTAATTATACACTCCATATGTATAGAACTAATTATACACTCCATATGTATATAACTAATTATACACTCCATATGTATAGAACTAATTATACACTCCATATGTATAGTACTAATTATACACTCCATATGTATAGAATTAATTATACACTCCATATGTATAGAACTAATTATACACTCCATATGTATAGAACTAATTATACACTCCATATGTATAGAACTAATTATACACTCCATATGTATAGAACTAATTATACACTCCATATGTATAGTACTAATTATACACTCCATATGTATAGAATTAATTATACACTCCATATGTATGGAAATAATTATACACTCCATATGTATGGAATTAATTATACACTCCATATGTATAGTACTAATTATACACTCCATATGTATAGAATTAATTATACACTCCATATGTATGGTAATAATTATACACTCCATATGTATGGAATTAATTATACACTCCATATGTATAGTACTAATTATACACTCCATATGTATAGTACTAATTATACACTCCATATGTATAGTACTAATTATACACTCCATATGTATAGTACTAATTATACACTCCATATGTATAGTACTAATTATACACTCCATATGTATAGAATTAATTATACACTCCATATGTATAGTACTAATTATACACTCCATATGTATAGTACTAATTATACACTCCATATGTATAGTACTAATTATACACTCCATATGTATAGAATTAATTATACACTCCATATGTATAGTACTAATTATACACTCCATATGTATAGTACTAATTATACACTCCATATGTATGGAATTAATTATACACTCCATATGTATAGTACTAATTATACGTCCATATGTATAGAATTAATTATACACTCCATATGTATAGTACTAATTATACGTCCATATGTATAGTACTAATTATACACTCCATATGTATGGAATTAATTATACACTCCATATGTATGGATTTAATTATACACTCCATATGTATAGAATTAATTATACACCCCATATATATAGAATTAATTATACACTCCATATGTATAGAACTAATTGAACACTCCATATGTATAGAATTAATTATACACTCCATATATATAGTACTAATTATACACTCCATATGTATAGAATTAATTATACACTCCATATGTATAGTACTAATTATACACTCCATATGTATAGTACTAATTATACACTCCATATGTATAGTACTAATTATACACTCCATATGTATAGAATTAATTATACACTCTATATGTATAGAATTAATTATACACTCCATATGTATAGTACTAATTATACACTCCATATGAATAGAATTAATTATACACTCCATATAAATATAGTACTAATTATACACTCCATATGTATAGAATTAATTATACACTCCATATGTATAGTACTAATTATACACTCCATATATATAGTACTAATTATACACTCCATATGTATAGCATTAATTATACACTCCATATGTATAGAATTAATTATACACTCCATATGTATAGTACTAATTATACACTCCATATGTATAGAATTAATTATACACTCCATATGTATAGAACTAATTGAACACTCCATATGTATAGAATTAATTATACACTCCATATATATAGTACTAATTATACACTCCATATGTATATAATTAATTATACACCCCATATGTATAGAACTAATTGAACACTCCATATGTATAGAACTAATTGAACACTCCATATGTATAGAATTAATTATACACTCCATATATATATAGTACTAATTATACACTCCATATGTATAGTACTAATTATACACTCCATATATATAGAACTAATTATACACTCCATATGTATAGAATTAATTATACACTCCATATATATATAGTACTAATTATACACTCCATATGTATAGTACTAATTATACACTCCATATATATAGAACTAATTATACACTCCATATGTATAGAATTAATTATACACTCCATATATATAGTACTAATTGAACACTCCATATGTATGGTACTAATTATACACTCCATATGTATAGAATTAATTATACACCCCATATGTATAGAACTAATTGAACACTCCATATGTATAGAACTAATTGAACACTCCATATGTATAGAATTAATTATACACTCCATATGTATAGTACTAATTATACACTCCATATGTATAGAATTAATTATACACTCCATATGTATAGTACTAATTATACACTCCATATGTATAGAATTAATTATACACTCCATATATATAGTACTAATTATACACTCTATATGTATAGAATTAATTATACACTCCATATGTATAGTACTAATTATACACTCCATATGTATAGAATTAATTATACACTCCATATATATATAGTACTAATTATACACTCCATATGTATAGAATTAATTATACACTCCATATATATATAGTACTAATTATACACTCCATATGTATAGAACTAATTATACACTCCATATATATATAGTACTAATTATACACTCCATATGTATAGAACTAATTATACACTCCATATGTATAGAACTAATTATACACTCCATATGTATAGAACTAATTATACTCTCATATGTATAGTACTAATTATACACTCCATATGTATAGAACTAATTATACTCTCATATGTATAGAACTAATTATACACTCCATATGTATAGAACTAATTATACACTCCATATGTATAGAACTAATTATACACTCCATATGTATAGAACTAATTATACTCTCATATGTATAGTACTAATTATACACTCATATGTAGAGTACTAATTATACACTCCATATGTAAATTACTATTCACACACTATATATATATATAGTATTACTTATACACTTTTTTAACTTCTTAAAAATTAAACATATAATATGTTCCACCATGTTATTTTAACGTCAATCTGAACTCACATTCCTCTTTGTGACAACATTCCATAGAAAGTGAAGGTAAAAGTAGAACATTTGCATATTATTATTATATATTATTATTATTACGAGTCCAGTTCTTCTCCAGATTCACAGAGTTGTTCCTGTTTGTGCGTGAAGGTCAAAGGTCAGAGGATGTATTCAGAGTGTAAAGCCTTCTGAAGCTGCTTCCAACTAAATATAACACATTGAATTGAAAAGTATTAATACGTTTGTTTCTCTGGCTTTGTGCAACTTATTAATACTCTTTATTGTTGATATTCTGTAATATTTCCACTTTGTACTGCAGCACAATAACCCCGTTCGGTCAAGGACTGAAGGACCTAACCTTTCAAGGACTCCATGTTCCTCTCCACGATCCTCCTAAGTTCTAACCCCCCGGCTCCCCTAGGTGAGTCCTGAATGTATTCAATGACCCTGGAACTCCAGGATCACTAAATGATCCTCAGGCACCCTTTAAACTCCTCAGTGTCTCCAGAACTTCCTCAACAAAACCTTCAATTTCTTTAACAACCTGGAATATAATCAAGGAGCCCTACATTTAAAGTCTCCGTCGAACCCTAGAACCCTCTCAAGCACCCCTAGAACATTCTCAAGCACCCATGGAACCATCTCAAGGACCCCTCGGACCTACTGAAGCAACCCTGGAACTTTCTAAAGGAGCATTAGAACCTTCTAAAGGACCCCTAGAACCCTCTCAAGCACTCCCGGAGTCTTCTCAAGGACCCCATGAACCTTCTCAAGCACCACTAGAACCTTCCCAAGGTGACATAGAACCCTCTCAAGGACCCCTAAAACCTACTCAAGCAACCATGTGACTTTCTAAAGGACACTTAGAACCTTGACCCCTAGAACCTTCCAAATGGACCCATATAACCCCCTCAAGCACCTGTAAAACCTTCTCAAGGACCCATATAACCCCCTCAAGCACCTGTAAAACCTTCTCAAGGACACATATAACCTCCTCAATCACCCCTAGAACTTTCTCAAGCACCCATAGAACCTTCTAAAGCAGCCCAAGAACTCTCTCAAACATAGAACCTTCTCAAGCAACCCTCTGAAGTACCATTATAATAACACTAGCACCCCTGGAACCTGCTGAAAGCTGCTTATCTCGACCCTCCAACTTTTCTCCCTCACCATTTTAAAAGTGTCCATCCTCAACTACAAAGTGTCGTTGACTAACTTCCTCAAGGACTAAAGCTCTGAAATGAACCCAGGAGGCTCCTGAAGGATCAGTTTGAGAACTGAAACTAAACTTGAACCTCAGAATCAGAACATGAGGTCTCAGACCAGGTCTGAGACCAGGTCTGAGACCAGCTCTGACACCTGGTCTGAGTCTGATCAGGTCCGAGTCTTCTACCGACAGAGGGCGCTCTGGTTCCTCCGCAGCCTTCAGACTCTGCAGCCCCCCCACGGAGCCCCGCCCCCTCTGGGATCAGCTCTATCAGAGAAACGACGTTTCTCATTTATAGTAAAGAACGAGTTGGAATTCTCTTTTTGAAATGTTTTCATCTTTTGACATAATAAGAAAGAAATAATTTAAATAAATAAACAACACGTGAAAGGTTATTTGGGGAGTTGTTCCTGATTCGATGTGAGGTCAAAGGTCAGGGATGTCGTATGTGTACAGATTGTAAAGCCCTCTGAGGGGAGGTTGTGATTTGTGATATTGGGCTATACAAAATAAACTGAACTGAATTGAATTGAACACCACGTGTCTAATTCTCTCATTGAGAACAGAGTTTATTTTTAAAACAGCTCATAACTTCAGTATCATAAACTTCATAATCACGGTAGAGAAATGCACCTTTCACAACGTTATTATTATTATTATTATTATTATTAACATCAGAATCTATGATTCCAGTGAACGTGTATCGGCTCATTCTGCAGCGGAGCGCGTTCCCTCGAACCAACACGTTGAGACCGGCTCAAGCTCTACAGGGTCTCCTTCAGGGTCCACGGTCTCCTTCAGGGATCAGGGTCTCCTTCAGGGTCCACGGTCTCCTTCAGGGATCAGGGTCTCCTTCAGGGTTCAGGGTCTCCTTCAGGGTTCAGGGTCTCCTTCAGGGATCAGGGTCTCCTTCAGGGTTCAGGGTCTCCTTCAGGGATCAGGGTCTCCTTCAGGGTCCAGGGTCTCCTTCAGGGTCCAGGGTCTCCTTCAGGGGCAGGGTCTCCTTCAGGGATCAGGGTCTCCTTCAGGGTTCAGGGTCTCCTTCAGGGATCAGGGTCTCCTTCAGGGTTCAGGGTCTC
>NC_046968.1:30920613-30930613 GCF_009769545.1 Cyclopterus lumpus
ATAATAATAATAATAATAATAATAATAGTTATGAAATGCCAAAAAGACAAGAACAAACTCATAGAAACTGGAACAGTCTGTGTCTCCTGTGGACATCTCACACACACATATACACACACATACACACACATATACACACGCACACATGCGGGCACACACATTCACACACAGACACACACACTCTCACACATGCACAGACACACACACACATGCACACACACACGTAGACACACATGCACACACACATTCTCACACACGCTCAGACATACACATACACACTCTCACACATGCACAGACACACACATACACACACATGCACAGACACACACACATGCACACACACAGACACAAACACGCACAGACACACACATACACACACATGCACAGACACACACACATGCACACGCACAGACACAAACACGCACAGACACACACACATGCACAGACACACACACATGCACAGACACACACATGCACACGCACAGACACAAACACGCACAGACACACAAACACGCACAGACACACACATGCACACGCACAGACACAAACACGCACAGACACACAAACACGCACAGACACACACACACGCACAGACACACACACATGCACAGACACACACATGCACACGCACAGACACAAACACGCACAGACACACAAACACGCACAGACACACACACATGCACAGACACACACACATGCACAGACACACACACGTACACACACATGCAGCCTTCTGATCTGAGATGACCTTTGACCTCCTGCTGATCTCTCCGTTGAGGAAGAGGAAGCACTTTGTTTACGGATGTTGAATCGTGTTTGTTTCAAAGTTGTCGTCTCAATTGTAAAATACGTATATACATACATAAATATATGTATATGTATATAAAATACCAAAAATCTGAATTATTATAATAAAAGAGCTTCTTTTTATCACATCTGTCTCTTCCTGTTTGGTTCCTTTCTTACAATATCGCTCATCTGAGTTTCTGTCATGAATAACGGAACAAATACATTATTATAACTTGTTATAAAAGAACCCGTAAATCACTGGAGCTTTTACACATAAACATCTTATATTGACCTATAACTCACGATCGATAACAATCACAGTCACAATCAATAATATTACAATTATCGTCATTTATATCTAAAAGCTGACCCACAGCTCATTGTTCCCGTTTATATTTGGTAGTCTATATATATATATATATATATATTACTAATCAATACTATAGATTTGTAATGTTGTAACTTTAAAATAAAGTGAACAGAATGAGGTGCTCAGAAACTACATTGTTATGACATCACTGACGGATCAAGGACCAGAACCAGAACCAGAACCAGATCCAGATCCAGATCCACTGACAGCAGGCCTGACGTGATCCACCATCATTATGAAGAGGTTATAACACATTTAATCTATATGACATAATGATTCATTTAATGAGAGTAGTAACATGATGAAGAGGTTATAACACATTCAATGTATATGACATAATAATTCATTTAATGAGAGTAGTGACATGATGAAGAGGTTATAACACATTCAATGTATTTGACATAATGATTCATTTAATGAGAGTAGTAACATGATGAAGAGGTTATAACACATTCAATGTATATGACATAATAATTCATTTAATGAGAGTAGTGACATGATGAAGAGGTTATAACACATTCAATGTATTTGACATAATGATTCATTTAATGAGAGTAGTAACATGATGAAGAGGTTATAACACATTTAATCTATATGACATAATGATTCATTTAATGAGAGTAGTAACATGATGAAGAGGTTATAACACATTCAATGTATTTGACATAATGATTCATTTAATGAGAGTAGTAACATGATGAAGAGGTTATAACACATTTAATCTATATGACATAATTATTCATTTAATGAGAGTAGTAACATGATGAAGAGGTTATAACACATTCAATGTATTTGACATAATGATTCATTTAATGAGAGTAGTGACATGATGAAGAGGTTATAACACATTCAATGTATTTGACATAATGATTCATTTAATGAGAGTAGTGACATGATGAAGAGGTTATAACACATTCAATGTATTTGACATAATGATTCATTTAATGAGAGTAGTGACATGATGAAGAGGTTATAACACATTCAATGTATTTGACATAATGATTCATTTAATGAGAGTAGTAACATGATGAAGAGGTTATAACACATTCAATGTATATGACATAATGATTCATTTAATGAGAGTAGTAACATGATGAAGAGGTTATAACACATTCAATGTATATGACATAATGATTCATTTAATGAGAGTAGTGACATGATGAAGAGGTTATAACACATTCAATGTATATGACATAATGATTCATTTAATGAGAGTAGTAACATGATGAAGAGGTTATAACACATTCAATGTATATGACATAATGATTCATTTAATGAGAGTAGTGACATGATGAAGAGGTTATAACACATTCAATGTATATGACATAATGATTCATTTAATGAGAGTAGTAACATGATGAAGAGGTTATAACACATTCAATGTATATGACATAATGATTCATTTAATGAGAGTAGTGACATGATGAAGAGGTTATAACACATTCAATGTATATGACATAATGATTCATTATGTCTTAACATTTGTTAAGAAAAGTTGCTTCAATATGGTCTGATGTTGATGTTGAGGGTCTATATTTGTGTTCTGGTTCAGCAGATATGTGGACCAGGACTTCCTCACACGTGAGCTGCTCCAGATGGAACGTTGGTTTTATTGATTGGATGATTGGTTTATAGGTTCATTGATTG
The DNA here is from genome assembly GCF_009769545.1 of Cyclopterus lumpus. Taxonomy (NCBI): domain Eukaryota; kingdom Metazoa; phylum Chordata; class Actinopteri; order Perciformes; family Cyclopteridae; genus Cyclopterus; species Cyclopterus lumpus. Next base: position 30,923,420 of record NC_046968.1, read on the forward strand.
GTTGGGTTAGGGTTACAAACCCAACCAGAACACAGATATTCTGTTTATGGAGATTAGATACTAACCTGGATGCAGCTCCTCAGTCGTATATGAAGCAGCATGCTTTTCTGTTAACTTCTCATTGAAATCTTTATTTAATACAAATAACATACACGGCTGTATGTACCATGGAAACATCCGAGATAACAAGGTCACCTAAAGAAGAGGATGCTGGTGCTCTCGTACAGAGAACACATGGTAGCAACACTTGGATTCCCCTCGAAGGGCCTAAGAGACAACCCTGATGAACCTCTCCTCCTTCAGTCAATCTGCTCCTTTATTCCTCCAGACGCAGCAGAACATGTGCTGGTTCCAGATTGGTGTGTTTGCAGAGTCAAAGTGCTGCGTTGCATTGACGTGTTGTGTGGAGAGCGAGTCGATCCGTCTATCGGCTCCACTCGTTCTGTTTGCCCTCGCTTAAAGATTAACTCTCTTCAGTTGGCTGAGCAGCACTTTACTCTGAAAGGTTAGCTCTCCAATAGAAGAGAGGGCCTGAGGGTTATTATTATTAATAATTATATGATGTTAGACAACTAAACTACTCAGTTAGGTTTAGACAAAACAATTACTGAATTACTAAACTAGTCAAGTTTACACAACTAAACTACTACTTAGGTTTAGACAACTAAACTACTAGTTAGGTTTAGACAATTAAACTACTAGTTAGGTTTAGACAACTAAACTACTAGTTAGGTTTAAACAACTAAATTACTACTTAGGTTTAAACAACTAAACTACTAGTTAGGTTTAGACTACTAAACTACTAGTTAGGTTTAGACAACTAAACTACTAGTTAGGTTTAAACAACTAAACTACTAGTTAGGTTCAAACAACTAAACTACTAGTTAGGTTTAGACTACTAAACTACTAGTTAGGTTTAAACAACTAAACTACTAGTTAGGTTCAAACAACTAAACTACTACTTAGGTTCAAACAACTAAACTACTAGTTAGGTTTAAACAACTAAACTACTCAGTTAGGTTTAGACTACTAAACTACTAGTTAGGTTTAAACAACTAAACTACTAGTTAGGTTCAAACAACTAAACTACTACTTAGGTTTAAACAACTAAACTACTAGTTAGGTTTAAACAACTAAACTACTCAGTTAGGTTTAGACTACTAAACTACTAGTTAGGTTTAAACAACTAAACTACTAGTTAGGTTCAGACTACTAAACTACTACTTAGGTTTAGACTACTAAACTACTACTTAGGTTTAAACAACTAAACTACTCAGTTAGGTTTAGACTACTAAACTACTAGTTAGGTTTAAACAACTAAACTACTAGTTAGGTTCAAACAACTAAACTACTACTTAGGTTCAAACAACTAAACTACTAGTTAGGTTTAAAGAACTAAACTACTCAGTTAGGTTTAGACTACTAAACTACTAGTTAGGTTTAAACAACTAAACTACTAGTTAGGTTCAAACAACTAAACTACTCAGTTAGGTTTAGACTACTAAACTACTAGTTAGGTTCAAACAACTAAACTACTAGTTAGGTTCAAACAACTAAACTACTCAGTTAGGTTTAGACTACTAAACTACTAGTTAGGTTCAAACAACTAAACTACTCAGTTAGGTTTAGACTACTAAACTACTCAGTTCTGTAAAGGTTGGTTATTGGTGGTCTGGTTTGACACTAGGAACTATCGGCTGGACAGGAAGTCTTCTGTCTGTTGGAACCGCCCACTTCCTCCTGTACGTCCTAGTTTGACATTCTGCTGTAGATACGAATGGAAACGTGACGAAGACGTCCCACACAAGTCTTCAAAGAGAAACGTCTTGTGCAGCTGGCTTGTTCTTCCTGGCGTCCACAGCGCCCCCTGCAGAGACACGTTCTGATTGGACGAGAACACGTGGTGAATGTGTAGTTGCTGCAGAGGAGAAGTTACAGCAGACGTTCTCTTTAATGACACATTTCTGTTGCCTTCATGGGGTTGCTCCATGAGCTATTTGAGTTATTGAAAGAAAGATTAAAGTGTGACATTTCTGTTGAGGTGAACTTGGAGCTCTGAAACAAGTCCTGGTCCTCCAGCAGGTTTTCACAGAACAAAAGAAAGCTCACATGTGGACCCGGTTTCATTTGAGAGCAGATCTTAATCCTCTGATCCCACAATGATTCGCTCTGTTTGCCTCAGAAATATGTTTCTGTGTTCATACGCTGGTTTATTGGCTGTGTGAAACTATGAGGAAGGTTAGCGGAGGCCGTGGAGAGCAGATTGATGCCTTCGGCTCCACATGTTCGCTCCTGGTTTTCAGACTCAGCAGATTTCTGTTTGTTTTCTTTATGATTTATGAGGCAGACCTGATTTCTTTATTAGATAGATCATTTTTACAAACAAAAGCAAAGCATTGTGGGAGTTTAGCTGCATTCTTACTGAAGACTTTGTTAATGGTTGAAATAATGTTTTACTTCTGTGTGCTCACATGGGTCAGAAATGTGATTATGCTAAGCTAACTGACATTATGTGTTTATACCGATGTCCCCAGTCACAGTTTTAAACATGATGTTTTATGAAAACATCCTGGTAAGGGTTCAAATAAGTATGTTTGTTACGTTAGTTCAGTGTTATAATAATGAGATCAGTCAGGATGTGATGAGGCCTCTAAACAGTTTGGTATGTTTCATACTTTAATGATAAAAGCCTTCGTATTCTTATCCTGTCTGTCTGAATAAACCCGTATTCTCCATCTGTCTAAATTAACTTTGTTTTCACTCCTGTCCCTTTAAGACCCCCACAGCCTGCTCTAATTGGTTGGTGTTCTGGTCTTCCTCATCTGCTTCTCCATAAAAAGCTTCACAATAGAAGTGTGATGTTGATATGAACTACTTCAGCCTCCGCCCTGTTTACAGCTGCTCTGATCCTCTGGATGAGAACATCTCCAAGAAAAGTCCACATTCCATAGGAAGCAGAGCACACAGGAATGTTTATCATGATGCAACACAACAGTTATAATGTTTCAACAACATGTCTTCATACAGCGCGTATCAACACGTATCAACACGTGTCAATTGATGCTCGTTACATGAATACCGTCTTTTCAAAATAAAGTTCTGCATCACAGGAAACTAGTTAGTTCGAGGAAAAGAATAAGATAAGAGGGCCGCATGCCATTTAGTGCATGTGAACGTGCCTTTTAGTGCATGTTCGTACATGTGCACGTGCCATTTAGTGCATGTGAACGTGCCTTTTAGTGCATGTTCGTACATGTGCACGTGCCATTTAGTGCATGTGAACGTGCCTTTTAGTGAATGTTAGTGCATGTTAGTACATGTGCACGTGCCATTTAGTGCATGTGAACATGCCTTTTAGTGAAAGTTAGTGCATGTTAGTCCATGTGCACGTGCCTTTTAGTGCACATTAGTGTATGTGAGCATGTCTTTTAGTGCATGTTAGTGCATGTGAGCATGTCTTTTAGTGCATGTTAGTGCATGTGAGCATGTCTTTTAGTGCATGTTAGTGCATGTGAGCATGTCTTTCAGTGCATGCTAGTGCATGTTAGTGCATGTGAGCATGTCTTTCAGTGCATGTTAGTGCATGTGAGCATGTCTTTCAGTGCATGCTAGTGCATGTTAGTGCATGTGAGCATGTCTTTCAGTGCATGTTAATGCATGTTAGTGCACTTTAGTTCATATTATTGCATGTTAGTACATGTGAGCGTGCCATTTAGTGCATGTTAGTGCATGTGAGCATGTCTTTTAGTGCATGTTAGTGCCCGTTATTGCATTTGAGAATGCCTTTTAGTACATGTGAGCGTGCCTTTTAATGCATGTTAGTGCATGTGAACGTGCCTTTTAGTGCATTTGAACGTGCCTTTTAATGCATGTTAGTGCATGTGAACGTGCCTTTTAGTGCATGTTAGTGCATGTGAACGTGCCTTTTAATGCATGTTAGTGCATGTGAATGTGCCTTTTAATGCATGTTAGTACATGTGAACGAGCCTTTTAGTGCATGTTAGTGCATGTGAATGTGCCTTTTAATGCATTTTAGTGCATGTGAACGTGCCTTTTAGTGCATGTTAGTGCATGTGAATGTGCCTTTTAATGCATGTTAGTGCATGTGAACGTGCCTTTTAGTGCATGTGAATGTGCCTTTTAATGCATGTTAGTGCATGTGAACGTGCCTTTTAGTGCATGTTAGTGCATGTGAACGTGCCTTTTAGTGCATGTTAGTGCATGTGAATGTGCCTTTTAGTGCATGTTAGTGAACGTGCCTTGTAGTGCATGTGAGAATGCTTTTTAGTGCATGTTAGTGCATGTGAGGGTGCCTTTTAGTGCACATTAGTGCACGTCAGTGCATGTGAGCGTGCTCCATGGAGGTAACTCCACCCAGACCGATGGAAACGCAGCTAAACACCGTTAGCTGCTAGCTAGTTGGAGACAACAGAACAGTTCTTGTTCTGTGCGGTTCCTGTGGTTCTGAGTGGGTGAATAAAGGCTCAGCATTTGAATCTGATAACTGTGGGTCAGCTAATCACCTCCTGCTCTCCTTCGGCTGCACAGCGAGCAGAACAGCTGGACTCTGATACCATCTCTGTGTTACTCTGAACGCCTCGCGGTGCGTTCAGGGTCGAGCAGCGTGTTTCGTTTCAGAGCCAGGTTTCCGTTCTGTTCACTGGCTCTCCGTTTATTTCTGCCGATGCTAATCTGGACTCGGCTCTAAGACGCCACGTTAAAGATACGTGAGATCGACTGAACCACCGGGGTTTATCACACAATCGTTGCTCTTACTGTTATCATAATAAAGTTTTGAACAATATTGATAAAATGTTTCATTGTTAAAGGGAGAAAAATGTCTCGTTCCGATAAGAAAATAAAGTAACTGGAAACTTTTAATGGAGATCGGCGGAGAAACATTCCCAGATGGAAATTAAAGTCTTAATATGGTTCAGAATATTCTGTCTCTCCAAACCACAAAGCCTCTTCAAAATAAAAGCCTCATGCAGTCACTGTATCTTTACAGGATACTGAGGAGGATGGTTGTTTTTTAAAATAAAAGATCAGACTATCACATCACCGTGCCGACATCATCACGTGCCGACATCATCACATCACCGTGCCAACATCATCATCACCGTGCCGACATCATCATCACCGTGCCGTCATCACCGTGCCGACATCATCATCACCGTGCCGACATCATCATCACCGTGCCGACATCATCACATCACCGTGTACGGCCTCCCCAACCACCAGCTCTGTGTTTCTCTGCTGCTGAACAGGAAGTCATGTGACGAGCAGCATTTCTCCAGACAAATGAGGAAGCCTTTCTCTCTTCCCAGCATGCATTGGGGCTGACAGGTCACTGCGGTGGCTCGGTGATGAGTCAGCATTTGGCCTGTGAAACCAAACACAGATTTCCCACAGAGAGACTCTCTTCTTCTACACTTCTTCTGTTGTTGTTGTCACGTCTCTCAAAGTAGAAGTGAAACATCATTCCAGAGTGTAAACATCTGCCTGTCTGTCTGTCTGTCTAACTGCCTGCCTCCCTGTCTGTCTGTCTGTCTGTCGCTGTGTCTGTATGTCTCTCTGTCTGCCTGTCTGTCTAACTGCCTGCCTCCATGTCTGTCTGTCTGTCTGTCTGTCGCTGTGTCTGTATGTCTCTCTGTCTGTCTGTCTGTCGCTGTGTCTGTATGTCTGCCTGTCTGTCTGTATGCCTGCCTGCTTGCCTGTCTTCTGTCTGTCTGTCTGGTCTATCTGCCTGCCAACCTGTCTGTCTGTCTGTCTATATGTGTGTTATATGTGTTTATATCTGTATTTATGTGTGTTTATATGTGTGTTTATATGTGTGTTTATACGTGTTTATATGTGTATTGTATATTTGTTATCTGTGTTTTAATGTGTGTTTATATGTGTTTATATGTGTGTTATATGTGTTATATGTGTTTATATGTATATAAAATGTGTTTATATGTGTTTATATGTGTGTTATATATATTATATGTGTTTATATGTGTATTAAATGTGTTTATATGTGTGTTATATGTGTGTTTATATGTGTGTTATATGTGTATTATATGTGTTTATATGTGTGTTATATGTGTGTTTATATGTGTGTTATATGTGTATTATATGTCTTTATATGTGTGTTTATATGTGTGTTTATATGTCTGTTATATGTGTATTATATGTGTTTATATGTGTGTTATATGTGTGTTTATATGTGTGTTATATGTGTATTATATGTCTTTATATGTGTGTTTATATGTGTGTTTATATGTCTGTTATATGTGTATTATATGTGTTTACATGTGTTATATTTCTATATATGTGTGTTTATATGTCTGTTACATGTGTGTTTATAAGTTAGTCGTTATGTTTGTACTACTGTGTACTGATGTGTATTACTTTGTTCTAATGATACAAATATTCACTAGAAAGTACCAATAATATCTTGTTCTAAACATAAATGATGTGAGATGTTTGCCAAAAGCTGTCAATCAAACTGTCATAACATCCATATTTCCCTGTGAGCAGCTCCTCCGTTCCACTGTTGCATTGTGGGAAAATCCAGTGATTGAAAGCAGAAGTTTGTATGAATGAATCTGAATAAAGTGAGACAGAGAAGATAAATATATGGATGTACATAAAGGGGTGGGGTTCACATGTAGAGTCTACTACACAGGGAGGGGGCTTTCATTACCCCCCCGCCCCCAGAGCACAGTCCTCCAGCAGGGTAGCGTCCTCTCACTGTTTGCTAAGGGGCAGATGGGGGGTTGATGGGGGGCAGCGTAAAGCCGTCTTGACCCGGAGGTCTGGAGGGGTCAGGGTGACCTGCAGGGCTCGGTTTGGCAGCCAGGCACACCCTGTTAGCTCAGTCCACCATAAGGTCATGGGGGGGGGGGGGGGGGACGACTCACAGGTCACACTGTCGGTTTAAGCAAACACAGCAGAGTCAGGTGACCACTGATGGCCAATAAAAACATCAAGTGCAACACTCGGATTATAAAAACATATATTTATTTTGTGTGACCTTCACCAAGAAACTCCTGAAGGTCATTCAAGTCATCCAACACCGACAACACCATTAATGTGTATGATTATTACAGATGTAAGATGCCATGCAGTCATTTATTAAAACACTGAAGTCACAGTGCTACTAAAACCAGTCCTAACTATAAACCTGAACCAGCCCTAACTATAAACCTG
>NC_046968.1:30943113-30989672 GCF_009769545.1 Cyclopterus lumpus
CAGGAGGTGAGGAGGTTTGTTAGCGCTCCTCCTTCAGCAGGAGGTGAGGAGGTTTGTTAGTGCTCCTCCTCCTCCAGCAGGAGGTCAGGAGGTTTGTTAGCGCTCCTCCTCCTTCAGCAAGAGGTGAGGAGGTTTGTTAGCGCTCCTTCAGCAGGAGGTGAGGAGGTTTGTTAGCGCTCCTCCTCCAGCAGGAGGTGAGGAGGTTTGTTAGTGCTCCTCCTCCAGCAGGAGGTTTGTTAGTGCTCCTCCTCCTTCAGCAGGAGGTGAGGAGGTTTGTTAGCGCTCCTTCAGCAGGAGGTGAGGAGGTTTGTTAGCGCTCCTCCTCCAGCAGGAGGTGGGGAGGTTTGTTAGTGCTCCTCCTCCAGCAGGAGGTTTGTTAGTGCTCCTCCTCCTTCAGCAGGAGGTGAGGAGGTTTGTTAGCGCTCCTTCAGCAGGAGGTGAGGAGGTTTGTTAGCGCTCCTCCTCCAGCAGGAGGTGAGGAGGTTTGTTAGTGCTCCTCCTCCAGCAGGAGGTTTGTTAGTGCTCCTCCTCCTTCAGCAGGAGGTGAGGAGGTTTGTTAGCGCTCCTTCAGCAGGAGGTGAGGAGGTTTGTTAGCGCTCCTCCTCCAGCAGGAGGTGAGGAGGTTTGTTAGTGCTCCTCCTCCAGCAGGAGGTTTGTTAGTGCTCCTCCTCCTTCAGCAGGAGGTGAGGAGGATGGAGGGATCAGAGGGATTAGAGCCAGACAGATAATGAGGGGAGTTGGTCGATCAGTGTTAACACCACTGCACCTCCTCACCACACTTCAAAACACACACACATTCCTCACATTCCTCTGTGTGACGTGTGTGTGTGTGTGTGTGTGTGTGTGTGTGTGTGTGTGTGTGTGTGTGTGTGTGAGATCCACAACCTCAGTATTACCTGGTTGTACCTGAGGGGGGCGGGGCCGTAAACACACACGTTGACGTTCCTGACCGTCACTGAAACACATGTGATGTAGACACACACTGCTTTACCTTTGACCTTCATACTCCCTTTGGCTGATGAATACATCAATATAGAGCAGTTAGGACGTTGACCTTCAGCTCTCTCGCTCTCTCTCTCTCCCTCTCTCTCTCTCTGGCTCCACCCCCAGGACCCATACAGGTGACGCCCCCTCCTGCAGATGAGCCTACAGATGAAGGCAATTGGCTGATTGGAGCTGCAGGTGAATAAGAGGTTGGAGAAGCCAAGACGACCAGAGACGAGTACAACCTGTGTGGGTTGTTCTACCGTTCATACTATTGTAATATTGATACTCCAGGGGGCTCAGCCTTAGAGATAAGGTAAGGAGATGAGTTTCCTCCTTAGGGCTCAGCCTTAGAGATAGGGTAAGGAGATGAGTTTCCTCTGTAAGACTCAGCCTTAGAGATAGGGTAAGGAGATGAGTTTCCTCTGTAAGACTCAGCCTTAGAGATAGGGTAAGGTGATGAGGTTCCTCTGTAGGGCTCAGCCTTAGAGATAGGGTAAGGAGATGAGTTTCCTCCTTAGGGCTCAGCCTTAGAGATAGAGTAAGGAGATGAGTTTCCTCTGTAGGGCTCAGTCTTAGAGATAGAGTAAGGAGATGAGTTTCCTCTGTAGGGCTCAGCCTTAGAGATAGAGTAAGGAGATGAGTTTCCTCTGTAGGGCTCAGCCTTAGAGATAGGGTAAGGAGATGAGTTTCCTCTGTAGGGCTCAGCCTTAGAGATAGGGTAAGGAGATGAGTTTCCTCCTTAGGGCTCAGCCTTAGAGATAGGGTAAAGAGATGAGTTTCCTCCTTAGGGCTCAGCCTTAGAGATAAGGTAAGGAGATGAGTTTCCTCCTTAGGGCTCAGCCTTAGAGATAGGGTAAGGAGATGAGGTTCCTCCGTAGGGCTCAGCCTTAGAGATAGGGTAAGGAGATGAGTTTCCTCCTTAGGGCTCAGCCTTAGAGATAGGGTAAGGAGATGAGTTTCCTCCTTAGGGCTCAGCCTTAGAGATAAGGTAAGGAGATGAGTTTCCTCCTTAGGGCTCAGCCTTAGAGATAGGGTAAGGAGATGAGGTTCCTCCGTAGGGCTCAGCCTTAGAGATAGGGTAGGGAGATGAGTTTCCTCCTTAGGGCTCAGCCTTAGAGATAGGGTAAGGAGATGAGTTTCCTCCTTAGGGCTCAGCCTTAGAGATAAGGTAAGGAGATGAGTTTCCTCCTTAGGGCTCAGCCTTAGAGATAGGGTAAGGAGATGAGTTTCCTCCTTAGGGCTCAGCCTTAGAGATAGGGTAAGGAGATGAGGTTCCTCCTTAGGGCTCAGCCTTAGAGATAGGGTAAGGAGATGAGTTTCCTCCTTAGGGCTCAGCCTTAGAGATAGGGTAAGGAGATGAGTTTCCTCCTTAGGGCTCAGCCTTAGAGATAAGGTAAGGAGATGAGTTTCCTCCTTAGGGCTCAGCCTTAGAGATAGGGTAAGGAGATGAGGTTCCTCCGTAGGGCTCAGCCTTAGAGATAGGGTAAGGAGATGAGGTTCCTCCTTAGGGCTCAACCTTAGAGATAAGGTAAGGAGATGAGGTTCCTCCGTAGGGCTCAGTCTTAGAGATAGGGTAAGGAGATGAGTTTCCTCCTTAGGGCTCAGCCTTAGAGATAGGGTAAGGAGATGAGTTTCCTCTGTAGGGCTCAGCCTTAGAGATAAGGTAAGGAGATGAGTTTCCTCCTTAGGGCTCAGCCTTAGAGATAGGGTAAGGAGATGAGTTTCCTCTGTAGGGCTCAGCCTTAGAGATAGGGTAAGGAGATGAGTTTCCTCCTTAGGGCTCAGCCTTAGAGATAAGGTAAGGAGATGAGTTTCCTCCTTAGGGCTCAGCCTTAGAGATAGGGTAAGGAGATGAGTTTCCTCCTTAGGGCTCAGCCTTAGAGATAAGGTAAGGAGATGAGTTTCCTCTGTAGGACTCAGCCTTAGAGATAGGGTAAGGAGATGAGTTTCCTCTGTAGGACTCATCCTTAGAGATAGGGTAAGGAGATGAGTTTCCTCTGTAGGACTCATCCTTAGAGATAGGGTAAGGAGATGAGTTTCCTCTGTAGGGCTCAGCCTTAGAGATAGGGTAAGGAGATGAGTTTCCTCTGTAGGGCTCAGCCTTAGAGATAGGGTAAGGAGATGAGTTTCCTCTGTAGGGCTCAGCCTTAGAGATAGGGTAAGGAGATGAGTTTCCTCCTTAGGGCTCAGCCTTAGAGATAGGGTAAGGAGATGAGTTTCCTCCTTAGGACTCAGCCTTAGAGATAGGGTAAGGAGATGAGTTTCCTCTGTAGGGCTCAGCCTTAGAGATAAGGTAAGGACATGAGTTTCCTCTGTAGGGCTCAGCCTTAGAGATAGGGTAAGGAGATGAGTTTCCTCCTTAGGGCTCAGCCTTAGAGATAAGGTAAGGAGATGAGTTTCCTCCTTAGGACTCAGCCTTAGAGATAAGGTAAGGAGATGAGTTTCCTCTGTAGGGCTCAGCCTTAGAGATAAGGTAAGGAGATGAGTTTCCTCTGTAAGGCTCAGCCTTAGAGATAGGGTAAGGAGATGAGTTTCCTCCTTAGGCCTCAGCCTTAGAGATAAGGTAAGGAGATGAGTTTCCTCTGTAGGGCTCAGCCTTAGAGATAAGGTAAGGAGATGAGTTTCCTCTGTAGGGCTCAGCCTTAGAGATAAGGTAAGGAGATGAGGTTCTTCTGTAGGACTCAGCCTTAGAGATAGGGTAAGGAGATGAGTTTCCTCTGTAGGACTCAGCCTTAGAGATAAGGTAAGGAGATGAGGTTCCTCTGTAGGACTCAGCCTTAGAGATAAGGTAAGGAGCTCGGACATCAGGAGGGAACTTGGGGTTGAGGCACTACTCCTTTGTGTCAAAAGGAGTCAGCTGAGGTGGTTGGGGCATCTAATTCAGATGCCTCCTGGGCGCCTCACACTGGAGGTTTTCCGGACATGCCCAACTGGTAGGAGACCCCGGGAAAGTCCCAGAACAGGCTGGCCTGGGAACGCCTCAGGATCCCCCAGAATCAGCTGGAACATGTTGCGGGTGAGAGGGAAACCTGGGTCGGCCGCGACCCCCCCCCCCCCCCCCCCCCCCCCCATAAAGTCGAATAAAATGGTATATGGACCTGTACTAGTTCTTTTCTATGTCTACATGACATCATTCACACCCATTCATACACTGGTGGGAGGAGCTAAGGTTCCACCTGTACCTGTACAGTAACTAACATCTATACATATTCACACACCGTAGAACAGCTACGGGAGACTTTTGGGGTTCAGTGACACATCGACACTTCAGCCACTCCCACCTCGTCAGTCCAACCTCACCTGTTCACTCACCTGCCTCTGATCACTAATCAAGTCCCTATTTAGGCTCCTGCCTCCCAGACACACCGGGCCAGATTGTTCTTGGTTTGTTTCATGCCAGACTCGCCAGCACTTGTTCTCAGACGATCTGCTGTTGCCGACTTTAACCGTCCCCGTTTAACCCGCCAGCTCGACTCCCGGTGAACCGACCAGCCTTCTGTGTGATCGTTACTCTGCTGCTGTTTCCGGAGCTTTAATTCAAAGGTCAAAGATCTCTGGAAGTCGTGTGATTGCATTTGGGTCCAGATACGACCGGTACATGGGCTAGCGGAGCCGGGGTCAAGCTGCTGATCCTCTGGTAGCAATAGCAACCATAATAAATCAAAATAACAGTTATAATAATAACATTAACAATAGTATGAACCGTAATAATACAAATAATCACAATAATATGAATACCGATTTATAATGCAGTATGGATCCAACCCAGCACAGTGCAGCAGCTCTGTGGGGCCCTCAGGACGTCCTGTGTACCCCCCACCGGGCCCCTGTAGAGCCCTGGTCCGTGCGGTGGCCTCACACAGCCGATCATCAGCAGCACTAACACAGTTTAAAACGCCCCCACACACACCGGCTGGTCGGCGTCCAGAATTCCAATAATCTAAACAGTTGCGGCCTGTCATCAGCGTGGAGCCGCAGACCGGTCGGTCCGGCTCAGCGAGGACGAGGACCGGGACCAGGACCAGGACCGGGACCTATTGTTCTCTGAGTTGTGAAGACCAAATGCTGCAGGACGGAGCTAAAAATACAGAGCAGCCTGAAACCAGAGCCACTGTTTGAGTTGGAGCCGAGTGTGTGTGTGTGTGTGTGTGTGTGTGTGTCTCTGGGTGTGTGTGTGTGTGTGTGTGTCTCTGGATGTGTGTTTGTTGTGTGTCTGGGTGTGTGTTTGGTGTGTGTGTGTGTGTGTGTCTCTGGATGTGTGTGTTTGGTGTGTGTCTCTGGGTGTGTGTTTGGTGTGTGTCTCTGGGTGTGTGTGTTTGGTGTGTGTCTCTGGATGTGTGTGTTTGGTGTGTGTCTCTGGATGTGTGTGTCTCTGGATGTGTGTGTTTGGTGTGTGTCTCTGGATGTGTGTTTGGTGTGTGTCTCTGGATGTGTGTGTTTGGTGTGTGTCTCTGGATGTGTGTTTGGTGTGTGTCTCTGGATGTGTGTGTGTGTTTGGTGTGTGTCTCTGGATGTGTGTGTTTGGTGTGTGTCTCTGGATGTGTGTCTCTGGATGTGTGTTTGGTGTGTGTCTCTGGATGTGTGTGTTTGGTGTGTGTCTCTGGATGTGTGTGTCTCTGGATGTGTGTTTGGTGTGTGTCTCTGGATGTGTGTGTTTGGTGTGTGTCTCTGGATGTGTGTTTGGTGTCTGTCTCTGGATGTGTGTGTGTGTGTTTGGTGTGTGTCTCTGGATGTGTGTGTTTGGTGTGTGTCTCTGGATGTGTGTTTGGTGTGTGTCTCTGGATGTGTGTGTTTGGTGTGTGTCTCTGGATGTGCGTGTTTGGTGTGTGTCTCTGGTTGTGTGTGTTTGGTGTGTGTCTCTGGATGTGTGTGTGTGTTTGGTGTGTGTCTCTGGATGTGTGTGTGTTTGGTGTATGTCTCTGGATGTGTGTTTGGTGTGTGTCTCTGGATGTGTGTGTGTGTGTGTGTGTGTGTCTCTGGAGCTCTGCCACTAAACACACACTCCTCTCTTCGGGAACATCTGACATCACTTCTTCATCGGTACGCTCTCATTGCTCCTCCTCATCTTCTTCAGAGTGTGTGTGTGTGTGTGTGTGTGTGTGTGTGTCTCTGGGTGTGTGTTTGTTGTGTGTGTGTGTGTGTGTGTGTCTCTGGGTGTGTGTGTGTCTCTGGGTGTGTGTTTGTTGTGTGTGTGTGTGTGTGTGTGTGTGTGTGTGTGTGTGTGTGTGTGAGATATCTCCAGGAACAGATGTCAATGATAACACATGTTTTCATAAGGTGTGAGTGATGAAATGAGAGGAATGGACCAAAGGTTCACAAACTAACTTTCTGTTTAAGCATAACATTAAAAAGGGTTCTGATTGGATGGCAGGTGTCCATCATAATCCTCTATGTTTATCTTCATGCTGATAAAACACTAACGGCCTCGACTGTCATATTAATAGAGTTTTCGCTGACTTGCAGATGTCCGTCCACATCCCAGAATGCATTGCAACTGATGGCGAAAACCAGAAGTGAAAGCTTGCAGATGTTTCACAATCAGCAGTTTAACATGAGAATCAGACAGACAGGTTGACAGAGAGACAGACAGGTTGACAGAGAGACTGGAGGACAGAGACCGACAGACAGATTGACAGACAGGTTGACAGAGAGAGAGAGACAGGTTGACAGAGAGACTGGAGGACAGAGACCGACAGACAGATTGACAGACAGGTTGACAGAGAGAGAGAGACAGGCAGGAGGACAGAGACAGACAGACAGAAGGACAGAGAGACAGGCTCTTGCATCAACAGTCAGCCTCCAATCAGAGAGTCTGAGAGAGCTGAGTCCAGGTCTATTTGTGTCCCATGTGAACCCGACTGGTCAGTCCAGCTCAGTCTGGTTCAGTCCAGCTCAGTCCGGGTCAGACCAGCTCAGCTCAGTCTGGTTCAGTCTAGTTCAGACTGGCTCTAGATTAGATTGGTCTAGATTAGACTGTCTCTAGATTAGATTTAATCTAGATAAAACTGACTCTAGATTAGACTGTCTCTAGATTAGATTTGTTCTAGATAAGACTGACTAGGTTAGACTGATTTTAGATTAGATTGGTTCTAGATTGAATTTGCTCTAGATTAGATTGGTTCTAGATTAGAATTGTTTTAAATAAAACTGACTGTAGATTTGACTGGCTCTAGATTAGGCTGGCTCTAGATTTGACTGGCTCTAGATTAGACTGGCTCTAGATTAGACTGGCTCTAGATTAGACTGGCTCTAGATTAGACTGGCTCTAGATTAGACTGTTTCTAGATTTGACTGTCTCTAGATTAGACCGTCTCTAGATTAGACTGTTTCTAGATTAGACTGTCTCTAGATTTGACTGTCTCTAGATTAGACTTGCTCTAGATTAGACTGGCTCGAGATTTGACCGACTCTAGATTAGACTGTCTCTAGATTAGACTGGCTCTAGATTAGTTTGGCTCTAGATTTGACTTGCTCTAGATTAGACTGGCTCGAGATTTGACCGACTCTAGATTAGACTGTCTCTAGATTAGACTGGCTCTAGATTAGTTTGGCTCTAGATTTGACTTGCTCTAGATTAGACTGGCTCGAGATTTGACCGACTCTAGATTAGACTGTCTCTAGATTAGACTGGCTCTAGATTAGTTTGGCTCTAGATTAGACTTGCTCTAGATTAGACTGGCTCGAGATTTGACCGACTCTAGATTAGACTGTCTCTAGATTAGACTGGCTCTAGATTAGTTTGGCTCTAGATTTGACTGGCTCTAGATTAGACTGGCTCTAGATTAGACTGGCTCTAGATTAGTTTGGCTCTAGATTTGACTGGCTCTAGATTATACTGTCTCTAGATTAGACTGCCTCTAGATTAGACTGTTTCTAGATTAGACTGTCTCTAGATTTGACTGGCTCTAGATTAGACTGTCTCTAGATTAGACTGCCTCTAGATTAGTTTGGCTCTAGATTTGACTGGCTCTAGATTAGATTGGCTCTAGATTAGACTGGCTCTAGATTAGGGTTAGCTTCGCAGGTCCAAAGTCTCTAATCCTCCATCAGTTCCTGATCCGACCCGCTCAAACCAAACAACAGAACCAACAGTAAATGCTTTAAACTGCTTTCAGCTGACTCAGCGTTTCTTTATTCTGGGAAACATGTTGCATCACCAGCCAGAGAGTCTGAGAGAGCTGAGTCCAGGTCTATTTGTGTCCCATGTATACAGAGAGGAGGAGCCGGGGGGGCGCTGTGGTTCAGCCCGGCTCAGTCTGGTTCAGTCCGGCTCAGTCTGGCTCAGTCCAGCTCAGTCCAGCTCAGTCTAGTTCAGTCTGGTTCAGTCTGATTCAGTCTGGTTCAGTCCGGGTCAGTCTGGTTCAGTCCGGCTCAGTCTGGTTCAGTCTGGGTCAGCCCAGCTCAGTCTGGTTCAATCTGGTTCAGTGTCGGGTTTGATGACTTACAGTATATAATTTAAGTTTAACCTGAAAGATGTGATCATCCTCATTAGAAACCGACTAACCGACTTTCTTGGAAAGGAAGTCTCATTTCTCTTGAACATACTTCCTTGTTTCCTCTCTCCTCGCATGGTTTCCTTGCGTCCCTCCATGCATCCCTAGTAGGAGACTTGGGATGCCCCCACAGACAGGAAGTCAGACATTGTTGAGGATAATAAAATAATAAATTACTTTCATCTATTTACTTAACTGCAGTAGATTTTTTACGATAATGATCTCTGTTTGTGACCTTTGACCTAGGAGCTGGTTTGTTGTTTATGAAGTAGGAAGTGAACTACAGACAGGAAGTAGTCCTGAAAGGTGTATTGTGAGCGTTTGCTCCTTTTATTGAGCTTTCACTTGAAACACAAGTTCATTGATGTGATTGACGCTTTGAGTCACAGCATCTGACAGCCAATCAGCTGCCTCCACTCTTCACTGGCTCCTGCAGGCGCCTGAACGCAGCTTACAGCAGAACATAGAAGAGGCATTGAGGACTGTTTACTCCTCACATGCAGCGCAGAGCTCAAAGTCCAAACCCGTAAGCAGATTTACGAGAGCAGACCTTAAACCGGTCCAGTTACTGATCAACCTGCAGCGACCTCTGACCTTCAGCGGGGGCTAACACAGCAGCTAGCAGCGGCTGCAGGAGCACCAGACATTAAACTACCGTACATGATATGAAACCATAGCGGGAGCCACCATGCACAGTCCAGCCGGTGCATGGGGTCCAGTGTATCTCTTGGGAGCCGGGTATCGAAACACCAACCTTGTGAGTAAAGGAGGACCCATGGTCAATATATACATATATGTATATACATATATGTACATTTATTTTTATATATATATATATATATATATATATATGTGTGTATATGTATATGTATATGTATATATATGTATGTATATATATATGTATATATATATATATGTATGTATGTATGTATATATATATATATATATATACATATATACACATATGTATATATATATTGTACATCTATGAATATAACATTTCAAATATCTTTGACCATAAACGCAGGAACGTGACAATCAGGCTTGACGGGTTGAGTATATTATAAAGTCATGCTTATGTAAGAGGGAGTGTTTGTGTGTGTGTGTGCATGTGTGTGTGTGTGTCACCACTGAAAAGAGGAAGTGTGTTATGTTGTAGTTCAGCTCCTGCAGGGCCCACATGCTTCCTGTGGCCATCCACGCCGTGGGGTAGGAGTGGGAGTGTTAGGTTGAGCCTGTGGTTCCAAGCATCCTCAGGTCCTATCATCCCCCCTCCCCCCCCCTACTCAGGTCTGGCTGTTACACCAGCGTGCAGCCGCGGCCCACCGCAGCTTAAGTAACAGCGGCGACTCTGATCTGAGGTCAGATCTAATCTGTGAGCACATCTGCCTTCTGCTTGAAGAAGAAGAAGAAGAAGAAGAAGAGGTTGAGGTTTAAAGAGTCCTTTATTCCACTATCGCAAAAACACTCTACAGCTTCATTTGAAAACCAAGTAAATAAAAAACAAACAAACATACAACCAAATATCACCAAAGAACAAACTAACAAACAAACAAAATATATCCAAAGAACGCAAACAAATAAACAATCCCAATATTCAAAAATGTACCAGCAGCTCACCACCAGTACCCACTGAGCATAGCATGCTCCCAGTAGTCCATTTATCCCTGAAAGCCTGAACATTGTCCACAGCCTGGTAGTAGGCGTGTTCCACCCTGAGTCGGGCGTTCAGCAGTCCCTTCAGAACCCTCACCGGATCCTCACTGCCGGCTCCCCTTGCCCGATTCTTCCGTGTCAACCAGATGGCCAACTTGGCAGAACCAGACACAAAGTTCACCAGTGTGTGGACAGCCTTCTTATTTATGCAATATTTCAGCCCAAAAATAAACAAAGTGAAAGAAAAGTCCTCTCCAAGACCCCGAAACCATCCCTTCAAAAGTTCCAAAAGGCCTGAGAGCCGAGGACACTGAACAAATAGGTGTTCCAGGGTTTCCACCTCACAGCAGAAATAACACTCCTCCTCAATGTGTGAGTCCAGGTGTGCCCGGTATCTATTTGTGGCTATGGCCCTGTGCACTACCCTCCATTGGAGGTCTGCCGTCCGCTTCTCAATAGGAAGTTTGTACAAGCACCTCCAGCTGCCTTTTGGGGACGAAGCTGAGCCAAGGTACTCGATCCACCTCGACTCCTTCAACCCCGCCACAGAGAGCAAGTTCACAACCTTAACACACACTTCATAGATGGCTTTCTTCCCTACCGCCTGAAACTTGCCCAGATGAGGGGTTGCGAACGTCAGCAGCATATTCTCCCCCTCCTGCCAGTCCCCCACAGCTGGGGCAATGAGCAGGGTGGGGGGGGGTGTACTCCATCCCTTCATCCCACCGGTCAGACAAAGCACGACTTCCTGCAGCAGCTCTTAGGCGCCGCGGCAGTGCGGCACAGACCTCCTCCACCATCCTGTCAGTCAGCCTGACAGACGTGATGTTAGCGTTCTGCCTGAAGCTGTTGATGACATCTTCACCAAGTGTCCCATCTTAGTGCAGCCGGCTTCTCTCAGCCGCGTTCGCATACTGGCAGACTGCAGTGTTTGAGTGCTTATGAAACTGTTGAAGAACAAAGGTTCCTCCAGCAGCCACACGCCCGGAGTCTCATCCGCTTCACGTGAGATGTTAAGAACATGCCAGGCCTGCAGAACAGAGCTGTAAAACGGCGTTAGACCGGACAGGTCCACTACCTCAGGCTGTAAGAGAAAAAGCTGTTTATTATACCCCAACCGCCGGACTCTTCTCAGTAGCAGTCGAGCAACATCTATCCAGCTGGGGCCACAGCCATAGAGCAGCCTCTGTGTAGTCCGAAGTCTGAAAGAGGCAATCTTGGACTGGATATCGATGAGACCCTGCCCCCCCTCTGCCACCGGCAGATAGAGAGCTGCCGCACAAACCCAGTGCCGGCCAGACCAGAAGAAGTCCACGACAGACTTCTGTATCTCTGTCATGAGGCCACTTGGTGGTGTCAGCGCAATGAGCCTGTGCCAAAGAGTCGAGGCAACCAAATTATTAGCAACCAGAACTCTTCCCCTATATGACAGCTGGGGCAGTAACCATCTCCACCTAGAGAACCGAGCACACACCTTCTCCTTAACTCCCACCCAGTTCCTTTTCTGATACTCCTCAGGGCCTAAAAACACACCCAACACCTTTAATCCCTCTTTCCCCCACTGAAGCCCTGCAGGCAGGTGAGGCACAACCTGCTGTCTCCACTGTCCAACAAAGCTTCAGATTTTTCCCAGTTCACCCGTGCAGATGAAGCCTTCTCATAAAGAGACAGAGTATCCCTCAGACAGTGAACATCTCCCTGGTCCCTGATGAAGATGTTTACATCATCAGCATACGCAGACACAGCGAGGGGACGACAAAGACTTGAAGACCCAGGCAGTGAAAATCCAGCGAGTTGACTTCTCAACCTGCACAACTGTGGCTCAAAAGCAGTCTCCAGTTCTTAAGAAGAGCCAAGTCGCCCTTCTTGGGCAGCAAGGAGAGGACCGCCCGCTGGCAGGAAACAGGTAGTGATCCTGTTTGAAAACTTTCCACCAACACACAATGTAAGTCAGAACCAACGCTGTCCCAGAATTGTTTAAAGAAGTCTGTGGAGAGGCCGTCAATTCCCGGAGTCTTTCCTGAAGACATCTGCTTCACTGCAGCCGTCAGCTCCTCCAGGGTCAGCTCTCCATCCAGCGCCGTCCTCTCTGAAGGACTGAGCTGTGGAAGACCCTCCAGGAGCTCCTTACGGCTCTCCTCACAGCATTGCTCTTCCCCAAACTGAGAAGCGTAGAAATCCACAGCATGGGTTCTCATCTCTCCTTGGTCAGTGGTTACCCTGCCTCCTGGGAGCTTCAGGCAGGCCATTCGCTTCCTTTGCGCCTTCGATTTCTCCAGATTGAAAAAAAAACGAAGTTGGGGCATCCATGTCCTTCAGTTGGAGAAAACGGGACCTAACTAGGGCTCCCTTCACCCTCTCATGCAGGAAGGAGCTCAACTCCGACCTCCCCAACAACAGGAACCGCTACGTCAGCGGGGTGCACCTCTTCAACGGGGCCGGCCGCGAGAGCAGCCGCAGCCGCACCAGCGGAACCCGCCGCGAGAAACGGCGCGGACGCGGCGACTGCCGCAGCGATCGCCGCGTCCGCGGCCAGGGCTTCCGCACTCTTCTGCTGCTTATGCGGACATGAGAAGCGCTTGTGACCCACGTCTCCGCACTCAAAACACTTGATCTGCCCCGAGCTCGCGTACACCGTGTACGACCCGTCCAGGTGCTTCACCTGGAACGACACCTCCAGGGTCTGAGTCGGCGAGTCCAGAAACATGAAGGCCTGCCGTGTCAGGGACAGCACGTGCCTCAGTTTGGGGTCCTTACAGCCCAAATTGATCGTTTTAAATCCGCTCGCAAACTTCCCAAACCTGCGCAGTTCAACCTCCAACAGCTCGTTCGGTATGAACGGCGGAACACCGGAGACGGTGACCCGCGTGGTGGGCACTGAGAGCGGGGACACCTGCACAAAGCTGTCCCCAATAAACACACCTCTTTCCACCAGCTGGTGGACACAAGCCTCGCTCTTCATGAACACGACCACCGCCTTGTTCATCCTCGAAGGCGAATGAAAGGTTATCGTGTCCGACCTGCTCCCCGACAGCCAGCAGCACCTCCTCCACCGACACGCTGCTGTCCGGCGGAACGAACCGGGCTCCCTGCCGGAGGGTCGGGCGTGACGTCTCAGAGGACGCCATCCCCCCACACAACACCCAAGAACACATTACTACCTGCTCTGTACCTCACCCGATCATGCGCGAAGAACGGAAAGTCATGGAGTGACTCTAAGAGAAACACATTACGGTCATGGAGTGACTCCAGAGGAAGCACATTAAGGTCATGGAGTGACTCCAGAAGAAGCACATTAAGGTCATGGAGTGGCTCTAGAAGAAGCACATTAAGGTCATGGAGTGGCTCTAGAAGAAGATCATTAAGGTCATGGAGTGGCTCTAGAAGAAGATCATTAAGGTCATGGAGTGGCTCTAGAAGAAACACATAAAGGTCATGGAGTGACTCTAGAAGAAGATCGTTAAGGTCATGGAGTGGCTCCAGAAGAAACACATTAAGGTCATGGAGTGACTCCAGAAGAAGCACATTAAGGTCATGGAGTGGCTCTAGAAGAAACACATTAAGGTCATGGAGTGACTCTAGAAGAAGCACATTAAGGTCATGGAGTGGCTCTAGAAGAAAAACATTAAGGTCATGGAGTGACTCTAGAAGAAACACATTAAGGTCATGGAGTGGCTCTAGGAGAAACACATTACGGTCATGGAGTGGCTCTAGGAGAAACACATTAAGGTCATGGAGTGGCTCCAGAAGAAGATCATTAAGGTCATGTAGTGGCTCCAGAAGAAGGACATTAAGGTCATGGAATGGCTCTAGAAGAAACACATTAAAGTCATGGAGTGACTCTAGAAGAAACTCATTAAATGTCATGGAGTGACTCTAGAAGAAACTCATTAAATGTCATGGAGTGACTCTAGAAGAAACTCATTAAATGTCATGGAGTGACTCTAGAAGAAACTCATTAAATGTCATGGAGTGACTCTAGAAGAAACACATTAAGGTCATGGAGTGACTCTAGGAGAAACACATTAAGGTCATGGAGTGACTCTAGAAGAATATCGTTAAGGTCATGAAATGGCTCTAGGAGAAACACATTAAGGTCATGGAGTGGCTCTAGAAGAAACACATTAAGGTCATGGAGTGGCTCTAGAAGAAACACATTACGGTCATGTAGTGGCTCTAGAAGAAACACATTAAGGTCATGGAGTGGCTCTAGGAGAAACACATTACGGTCATGGAGTGGCTCCAGAAGAAGATCATTAAGGTCATGGAGTGGCTCTAGAAGAAACACATTACGGTCATGTAGTGGCTCCAGAAGAAGCACATTAAGGTCATGGAGTGGCTCTAGAAGAAACACATTAAGGTCATGGAGTGGCTCTAGAAGAAACACATTAAGGTCATGGAGTGGCTCTAGGAGAAACACATTACGGTCATGGAGTGGTTCTAGGAGAAACACATTACGGTCATGGAGTGGCTCCAGAAGAAGATCATTAAGGTCATGGAGTGGCTCCAGAAGAAGGACATTAAGGTCATGGAGTGGCTCTAGAAGAAACACATTAAGGTCATGGAGTGGCTCTAGGAGAAACACATTACGGTCATGGAGTGGCTCCAGAAGAAGATCATTAAGGTCATGGAGTGGCTCCAGAAGAAGGACATTAAGGTCATGGAGTGGCTCTAGAAGAAACACATTAAGGTCATGGAGTGGCTCTAGGAGAAACACATTACGGTCATGGAGTGGCTCTAGGAGAAACACATTACGGTCATGGAGTGGCTCCAGAAGAAGATCATTAAGGTCATGGAGTGGCTCTAGAAGAAACACATTATGGTCATGTAGTGGCTCCAGAAGAAGCACATTAAGGTCATGGAGTGGCTCTAGAAGAAACACATTAAGGTCATGGAGTGGCTCTAGAAGAAACACATTAAGGTCATGGAGTGGCTCTAGGAGAAACACATTACGGTCATGGAGTGGTTCTAGGAGAAACACATTACGGTCATGGAGTGGCTCCAGAAGAAGATCATTAAGGTCATGGAGTGGCTCTAGAAGAAACACATTACGGTCATGTAGTGGCTCCAGAAGAAGCACATTAAGGTCATGGAGTGTCTCTAGAAGAAACATATTAAATGTCATGGAGTGACTCTAGAAGAAACACATTAAGGTCATGGAGTGACTCTAGGAGAAACACATTAAGGTCATGGAGTGACTCTAGGAGAAACACATTAAGGTCATGGAGTGACTCTAGAAGAATATCGTTAAGGTCATGAAATGGCTCTAGGAGAAACACATTAAGGTCATGGAGTGGCTCTAGAAGAAACACATTAAGGTCATGGAGTGGCTCTAGAAGAAACACATTACGGTCATGTAGTGGCTCTAGAAGAAACACATTAAGGTCATGGAGTGGCTCTAGGAGAAACACATTACGGTCATGGAGTGGCTCCAGAAGAAGATCATTAAGGTCATGGAGTGGCTCTAGAAGAAACACATTACGGTCATGTAGTGGCTCCAGAAGAAGCACATTAAGGTCATGGAGTGGCTCTAGAAGAAACACATTAAGGTCATGGAGTGGCTCTAGAAGAAACACATTAAGGTCATGGAGTGGCTCTAGGAGAAACACATTACGGTCATGGAGTGGTTCTAGGAGA
This sequence comes from Cyclopterus lumpus, assembly GCF_009769545.1. Classification (NCBI taxonomy): domain Eukaryota; kingdom Metazoa; phylum Chordata; class Actinopteri; order Perciformes; family Cyclopteridae; genus Cyclopterus; species Cyclopterus lumpus. The sequence continues at coordinate 30,958,887 of NC_046968.1, forward strand.
AACACATTACGGTCATGGAGTGGCTCCAGAAGAAGATCATTAAGGTCATGGAGTGGCTCCAGAAGAAGGACATTAAGGTCATGGAGTGGCTCTAGAAGAAACACATTAAGGTCATGGAGTGGCTCTAGGAGAAACACATTACGGTCATGGAGTGGCTCCAGAAGAAGATCATTAAGGTCATGGAGTGGCTCCAGAAGAAGGACATTAAGGTCATGGAGTGGCTCTAGAAGAAACACATTAAGGTCATGGAGTGGCTCTAGGAGAAACACATTACGGTCATGGAGTGGCTCTAGGAGAAACACATTACGGTCATGGAGTGGCTCCAGAAGAAGATCATTAAGGTCATGGAGTGGCTCTAGAAGAAACACATTATGGTCATGTAGTGGCTCCAGAAGAAGCACATTAAGGTCATGGAGTGGCTCTAGAAGAAACACATTAAGGTCATGGAGTGGCTCTAGAAGAAACACATTAAGGTCATGGAGTGGCTCTAGGAGAAACACATTACGGTCATGGAGTTGTTCTAGGAGAAACACATTACGGTCATGGAGTGGCTCCAGAAGAAGATCATTAAGGTCATGGAGTGGCTCTAGAAGAAACACATTACGGTCATGTAGTGGCTCCAGAAGAAGCACATTAAGGTCATGGAGTGTCTCTAGAAGAAACATATTAAGGTCATGGAGTGACTCTAGAAGAAACTCATTAAATGTCATGGAGTGATTCTAGAAGAAACTCATTAAATGTCATGGAGTGACTCTAGAAGACACACATTAAGGTCATGGAGTGGCTCTAGGAGAAACACATTACGGTCATGGAGTGGCTCTAGGAGAAACACATTACGGTCATGGAGTGGCTCCAGAAGAAGATCATTAAGGTCATGGAGTGGCTCTTGAAGAAACACATTAAGGTCATGTAGTGGCTCCAGAAGAAGCACATTAAGGTCATGGAGTGGCTCTAGAAGAAACACATTAAAGTCATGGAGTGACTCTAGAAGAAACACATTAAGGTCATGGAGTGACTCTAGGAGAAACACATTAAGGTCATGGAGTGACTCTAGAAGAAGATCGATAAGGTCATGGAGTGGCTCTAGGAGAAACACATTAAGGTTATGGAGTGGCTCTAGAAGAAACACATTGAGGTCATGGAGTGGCTCCAGAAGAAACACATTAAGGTCATGGAGTGACTCCAGAAGAAGCACATTAAGGTCATGGAGTGGCTCTAGAAGAAGATCATTAAGGTCGTGGAGTGGCTCTAGAAGAAACACATTAAGGTCATGGAGTGACTCTAGAAGAAGCACATTAAGGTCATGGAGTGGCTCTAGAAGAAACACATTAAGGTCATTGAGTGACTCTAGAAGAAACACATTAAGGTCATGGAGTGGCTCTAGGAGAAACACATTACGGTCATGGAGTGGCTCCAGAAGAAGATCATTAAGGACATGGAGTGGCTCTAGAAGAAACACATTACGGTCATGTAGTGGCTCCAGAAGAAGCACATTAAGGTCATGGAGTGGCTCTAGAAGAAACACATTAAGGTCATGGAGTGGCTCTAGGAGAAACACATTACGGTCATGGAGTGGCTCTAGGAGAAACACATTACGTTCATGGAGTGGCTCTAGGAGAAACACATTAAGGTCATGGAGTGGCTCCAGAAGAAGATCATTAAGGTCATTGAGTGGCTCTAGAAGAAACACATTACGGTCATGTAGTGGCTCCAGAAGAAGCACATTAAGGTCATGGAGTGGCTCTAGAAGAAACACATTAAGGTCATGGAGTGACTCTAGGAGAAACACATTAAGGTCATGGAGTGACTCTAGAAGAAGATGGTTAAGGTCATGGAGTGACTCTAGAAGAAACACATTAAGGTCATGGAGTGACTCTAGAAGAAGCACATTAATGTCATGGAGTGACTCTAGAAGAAACACATTAAGGTCATGGAGTGGCTCTAGGAGACACACATTACGGTCATGGAGTGGCTCCAGAAGAAGATCATTAAGGTCATGTAGTGGCTCCAGAAGAAGCACATTAAGGTCATGGAGTGGCTCTAGAAGAAACACATTCAGGTCATGGAGTGACTCTAGAAGAAGCACATTAAGGTCATGGAGTGGCACTAGAAGAAACACATTAGGGTCATGGAGTGGCTCTAGGAGAAACACATTACGGTCATGGAGTGACTCTAGAAGAAACTCATTAAATGTCATGGAGTGACTCTAGAAGAAACACATTAAGGTCATGGAGTGACTCTAGGAGAAACACATTAAGGTCATGGAGTGACTCTAGAAGAAACTCATAAAATGTCATGGATTGACTCTAGAAGAAACACATTAAGGTCATGGAGTGACTCTAGGAGAAACACATTAAGGTCATGGAGTGGCTCCAGAAGAAGATCATTAAGGTCATGGAGTGGCTCTAGGAGAAACACATTAAGGTCATGGAGTGGCTCCAGAAGAAACACATTAAGGTCGTGGAGTGACTCCAGAAGAAGCACATTAAGGTCATGGAGTGGCTCTAAAAGAAGATCATTAAGGTCATGGAGTGGCTCTAGAAGAAACACATTAAGGTCATGGAGTGACTCTAGAAGAAGCACATTAAGGTCATGGAGTGGCTCTAGAAGAAACACATTAAGGTCATGGAGTGGCTCTAGGAGAAACACATTACGGTCATGGAGTGGCTCTAGGAGAAACACATTACGGTCATGGAGTGGCTCCAGAAGAAGATCATTAAGGTCATGGAGTGGCTCTAGAAGAAACACATTACGGTCATGTAGTGGCTCCAGAAGAAGCACATTAAGGTCATGAAGTGGCTCTAGAAGAACACACATTAAGGTCATGGAGTGACTCTAGAAGAAGCACATTAAGGTCATGGAGTGGCTCTAGAAAAAACACATTAAGGTCATGGAGTGACTCTAGAAGAAACACATTAAGGTCATGGAGTGGATCTAGGAGAAACACATTAAGGTCATGGAGTGGCTCTATAAGAAACACATTAAGGTCATGGAGTGACTCTAGAAGAAACACATTAAGGTCATGGAGTGGCTCTAGGAGAAACACATTACGTTCATGGAGTGGCTCTAGGAGAAACACATTAAGGTCATGGAGTGGCTCCAGAAGAAGATCATTAAGGTCATTGAGTGGCTCTAGAAGAAACACATTACGGTCATGTAGTGGCTCCAGAAGAAGCACATTAAGGTCATGGAGTGGCTCTAGAAGAAACACATTAAGGTCACGGAGTGACTCTAGAAGAAACTCATTAAATGTCATGGAGTGACTCTAGAAGAAACACATTAAGGTCATGGAGTGGCTCTAGGAGAAACACATTACGGTCATGGAGTGGCTCCAGAAGAAGCACATTAAGGTCATGTAGTGGCTCCAGAAGAAGCACATTAAGGTCATGGAGTGGCTCTAGAAGAAACTTATTAAGGTCACGGAGTGACTCTAGAAGAAACACATTAAGGTCATGGAGTGGCTCTAGGAGAAACACATTACGGTCATGGAGTGGCTCTAGGAGAAACACATTACGGTCATGGAGTGGCTCCAGAAGAAGATCATTAAGGTCATGGAGTGAATCTAGAAGAAACACATTACGGTCATGTAGTGGCTCCAGAAGAAGCACATTAAGGTCATGGAGTGGCTCTAGAAGAAAAACATTAAAGTCATGGAGTGACTCTAGAAGAAACTCATTAAATGTCATGGAGCGACTCTAGAAGAAACTCATTAAATGTCATGGAGTGACTCTAGAAGAAACACATTAAGGTCATGGAGTGACTCTAGGAGAAACACATTAAGGTCATGGAGTGACTCTAGAAGAAGATGGTTAAGGTCATGGAGTGACTCTAGAAGAAACACATTAAGGTCATGGAGTGACTCTAGAAGAAGCACATTAAGGTCATGGAGTGGCTCTAGAAGAAACACATTAAGGTCATGGAGTGGCTCTAGGAGAAACACATTACGGTCATGGAGTGGCTCTAGGAGAAACACATTACGGTCATGGAGTGGCTCCAGAAGAAGATCATTAAGGTCATGGAGTGGCTCTAGAAGAAACACATTACGGTCATGTAGTGGCTCCAGAAGAAGCACATTAAGGTCATGAAGTGGCTCTAGAAGAACACACATTAAGGTCATGGAGTGACTCTAGAAGAAGCACATTAAGGTCATGGAGTGGCTCTAGAAAAAACACATTAAGGTCATGGAGTGACTCTAGAAGAAACACATTAAGGTCATGGAGTGGATCTAGGAGAAACACATTAAGGTCATGGAGTGGCTCTATAAGAAACACATTAAGGTCATGGAGTGACTCTAGAAGAAACACCTTAAGGTCATGAAGTGGCTCTAGGAGAAACACATTACGTTCATGGAGTGGCTCTAGGAGAAACACATTAAGGTCATGCAGTGGCTCCAGAAGAAGATCATTAAGGTCATTGAGTGGCTCTAGAAGAAACACATTACGGTCATGTAGTGGCTCCAGAAGAAGCACATTAAGGTCATGGAGTGGCTCTAGAAGAAACACATTAAGGTCATGGAGTGACTCTAGAAGAAACTCATTAAATGTCATGGAGTGACTCTAGAAGAAACACATTAAGGTCATGGAGTGGCTCTAGGAGAAACACATTACGGTCATGGAGTGGCTCCAGAAGAAGCACATTAAGGTCATGTAGTGGCTCCAGAAGAAGCACATTAAGGTCATAAAGTGGCTCTAGAAGAAAAACATTAAAGTCATGGAGTGACTCTAGAAGAAACTCATTAAATGTCATGGAGTGGCTCTAGGAGAAACACATTACGTTCATGGAGTGGCTCTAGGAGAAACACATTAAGGTCATGGAGTGGCTCCAGAAGAAGATCATTAAGGTCATTGAGTGGCTCTAGAAGAAACACATTACGGTCATGTAGTGGCTCCAGAAGAAGCACATTAAGGTCATGGAGTGGCTCTAGAAGAAACACATTAAGGTCATGGAGTGACTCTAGAAGAAACTCATTAAATGTCATGGAGTGACTCTAGAAGAAACACATTAAGGTCATGGAGTGGCTCTAGGAGAAACACATTACGGTCATGGAGTGGCTCCAGAAGAAGCACATTAAGGTCATGTAGTGGCTCCAGAAGAAGCACATTAAGGTCATGGAGTGGCTCTAGAAGAAACTTATTAAGGTCACGGAGTGACTCTAGAAGAAACACATTAAGGTCATGGAGTGGCTCTAGGAGAAACACATTACGGTCATGGAGTGGCTCTAGGAGAAACACATTACGGTCATGGAGTGGCTCCAGAAGAAGATCATTAAGGTCATGGAGTGGCTCTAGAAGAAACACATTACGGTCATGTAGTGGCTCCAGAAGAAGCACATTAAGGTCATGGAGTGGCTCTAGAAGAAAAACATTAAAGTCATGGAGTGACTCTAGAAGAAACTCATTAAATGTCATGGAGCGACTCTAGAAGAAACTCATTAAATGTCATGGAGTGACTCTAGAAGAAACACATTAAGGTCATGGAGTGACTCTAGGAGAAACACATTAAGGTCATGGAGTGACTCTAGAAGAAACACATTAAGGTCATGGAGTGACTCTAGAAGAAACACATTAAGGTCATGGAGTGACTCTAGAAGAAGCACATTAAGGTCATGGAGTGGCTCTAGAAGAAACACATTAAGGTCATGGAGTGGCTCTAGGAGAAACACATTACGGTCATGGAGTGACTCTAGAAGAAGATGGTTAAGGTCATGGAGTGACTCTAGAAGAAGCACATTAAGGTCATGGAGTGGCTCGAGAAGAAGATCATTAAGGTCATGGAGTGGCTCTAGAAGAAACACATTAAGGTCATGGAGTGTCTCTAGAAGAAGCACATTAAGGTCATGGAGTGGCTCTAGAAGAAACACATTAAGGTCATGGAGTGACTCTAGAAGAAGCACATTAAGGTCATGGAGTTGCTCTAGGAGAAACAAATTAAGGTCATGGAGTGACTCTAGAAGAAACACATTAAGGTCATGGAGTGGCTCTAGGAGAAACACATTACGGTCATGGAGTGGCTCCAGAAGAAGATCATTAAGGTCATGGAGTGGCTCTAGAAGAAACACATTATGGTCATGTAGTGGCTCCAGAAGAAGCACAATAAGGTCATGAAGTGGCTCTAGAAGAAACATATTAAGGTCATGGAGTGACTCTAGAAGAAGCACATTAAGGTCATGGAGTGGCACTAGAAGAAACACATTAAGGTCATGGAGTGGCTCTAGGAGAAACACATTACGGTCATGGAGTGACTCTAGAAGAAACTCATTAAATGTCATGGAGTGACTCTAGAAGAAACACATTAAGGTCATGGAGTGACTCTAGGAGAAACACATTAAGGTCATGGAGTGACTCTAGAAGAAACTCATTAAATGTCATGGATTGACTCTAGAAGAAACACATTAAGGTCATGGAGTGACTCTAGGAGAAACACATTAAGGTCATGGAGTGGCTCTAAAAAAAACACATTAAGGTCATGGAGTGGCTCCAGAAGAAACACATTAAGGTCGTGGAGTGACTCCAGAAGAAGCACATTAAGGTCATGGAGTGGCTCTAAAAGAAGATCATTAAGGTCATGGAGTGGCTCTAGAAGAAACACATTAAGGTCATGGAGTGACTCTAGAAGAAGCACATTAAGGTCATGGAGTGGCTCTAGAAGAAACACATTAAGGTCATGGAGTGGCTCTAGGAGAAACACATTACGGTCATGGAGTGGCTCTAGGAGAAACACATTACGGTCATGGAGTGGCTCCAGAAGAAGATCATTAAGGTCATGGAGTGGCTCTAGAAGAAACACATTACGGTCATGTAGTGGCTCCAGAAGAAGCACATTAAGGTCATGAAGTGGCTCTAGAAGAACACACATTAAGGTCATGGAGTGACTCTAGAAGAAGCACATTAAGGTCATGGAGTGGCTCTAGAAAAAACACATTAAGGTCATGGAGTGACTCTAGAAGAAACACATTAAGGTCATGGAGTGGATCTAGGAGAAACACATTAAGGTCATGGAGTGGCTCTATAAGAAACACATTAAGGTCATGGAATGACTCTAGAAGAAACACATTAAGGTCATGGAGTGGCTCTAGGAGAAACACATTACGTTCATGGAGTGGCTCTAGGAGAAACACATTAAGGTCATGGAGTGGCTCCAGAAGAAGATCATTAAGGTCATTGAGTGGCTCTAGAAGAAACACATTACGGTCATGTAGTGGCTCCAGAAGAAGCACATTAAGGTCATGGAGTGACTCTAGGAGAAACACATTAAGGTCATGGAGTGACTCTAGAAGAAGATGGTTAAGGTCATGGAGTGACTCTAGAAGAAACACATTAAGGTCATGGAGTGACTCTAGAAGAAGCACATTAAGCTCATGGAGTGGCTCTAGAAGAAGCACATTAAGGTCATGTAGTGGCTCCAGAAGAAGCACATTAAGGTCATGGAGTGGCTCTAGAAGAAAAACATTAAAGTCATGGAGTGACTCTAGAAGAAACTCATTAAATGTCATGGAGTGACTCTAGAAGAAACTCATTAAATGTCATGGAGTGACTCTAGAAGAAACACATTAAGGTCATGGAGTGACTCTAGGAGAAACACATTAAGGTCATGGAGTGACTCTAGAAGAAGATGGTTAAGGTCATGGAGTGACTCTAGAAGAAACACATTAAGGTCATGGAGTGACTCTAGGAGAAACACATTAAGGTCATGGAGTGACTCTAGAAGAAGATGGTTAAGGTCATGGAGTGACTCTAGAAGAAGCACATTAAGGTCATGGAGTGGCTCTAGAAGAAGATCATTAAGGTCATGGAGTGGCTCTAGAAGAAACACATTAAGGTCATGGAGTGTCTCTAGAAGAAGCACATTAAGGTCATGGAGTGGCTCTAGAAGAAACACATTAAGGTCATGGAGTGACTCTAGAAGAAGCACATTAAGGTCATGGAGTTGCTCTAGGAGAAACAAATTAAGGTCATGGAGTGACTCTAGAAGAAACACATTAAGGTCATGGAGTGGCTCTAGGAGAAACACATTAAGGTCATGGAGTGGCTCTAGAAGAAGCACAATAAGGTCATGGAGTGGCTCTAGAAAAAACACATTAAGGTCATGGAGTGACTCTAGAAGAAACACATTAAGGTCATGGAGTGGCTCTAGAAGAAACACATTAAGGTCATGGAGTGACTCTAGAAGAAACACATTAAGGTCATGGAGTGGCTCTAGGAGAAACACATTACGGTCATGGAGTGGCTCTAGGAGAAACACATTACGGTCATGGAGTGGCTCCAGAAGAAGATCATTAAGGTCATGGAGTGGCTCTAGAAGAAACACATTACGGTCATGTAGTGGCTCCAGAAGAAGCACATTAAGGTCATGGAGTGGCTCTAGAAGAAACACATTAAGGTCATGGAGTGACTCTAGAAGAAACTCATTAAATGTCATGGAGTGATTCTAGAAGAAACTCATTAAATGTCATGGAGTGACTCTAGAAGACACACATTAAGGTCATGGAGTGACTCTAGGAGAAACACATTACGGTCATGGAGTGACTCCAGAAGAAGCACATTAAGGTCATGGAGTGGCTCTAGGAGAAACACATTACGGTCATGGAGTGACTCTAGAAGAAACTCATTAAATGTAATGGAGTGACTCTAGAAGAAACACATTAAGGTCATGGAGTGACTCTAGGAGAAACACATTAAGGTCATGGAGTGACTCTAGAAGAAACTCATTAAATGTCATGGATTGACTCTAGAAGAAACACATTAAGGTCATGGAGTGACTCTAGGAGAAACACATTAAGGTCATGGAGTGGCTCTAGAAAAAACACATTAAGGTCATGGAGTGGCTCCAGAAGAAACACATTAATGTCATGGAGTGACTCCAGAAGAAGCACATTAAGGTCATGGAGTGGCTCTAAAAGAAGATCATTAAGGTCATGGAGTGGCTCTAGAAGAAGATCATTAAGGTCATGGAGTGGCTCTAGAAGAAACACATTAAGGTCATAGAGTGGCTCTAGAAGAAGCACATTAAGGTCATGGAGTAACTCCAGAAAAAGCACATTAAGGTCATGGAGTGGCTCTAGAAGAAACACATTAAGGTCATGGAGTGGATCTAGGAGAAACACATTACGGTCATGGAGTGGCTCTAGGAGAAACACATTACGGTCATGGAGTGGCTCCAGAAGAAGATCATTAAGGTCATGGAGTGGCTCTAGAAGAAACACATTACGGTCATGTAGTGGCTCCAGAAGAAGCACATTAAGGTCATGAAGTGGCTCTAGAAGAACACACATTAAGGTCATGGAGTGACTCTAGAAGAAGCACATTAAGGTCATGGAGTGGCTCTAGAAAAAACACATTAAGGTCATGGAGTGACTCTAGAAGAAACACATTAAGGTCATGGAGTGGATCTAGGAGAAACACATTAAGGTCATGGAGTGGCTCTAGAAGAAACACATTAAGGTCATGGAGTGACTCTAGAAGAAAAACATTAAGGTCATGGAGTGGCTCTAGGAGAAACACATTACGTTCATGGAGTGACTCTAGGAGAAACACATTAAGGTCATGGAGTGGCTCCAGAAGAAGATCATTAAGGTCATTGAGTGGCTCTAGAAGAAACACATTACGGTCATGTAGTGGCTCCAGAAGAAGCACATTAAGGTCATGGAGTGGCTCTAGAAGAAACACATTAAGGTCATGGAGTGACTCTAGAAGAAACTCATTAAATGTCATGGAGTGACTCTAGAAGAAACACATTAAGGTCATGGAGTGGCTCTAGGAGAAACACATTACGGTCATGGAGTGGCTCCAGAAGAAGCACATTAAGGTCATGTAGTGGCTCCAGAAGAAGCACATTAAGGTCATGGAGTGGCTCTAGAAGAAACTTATTAAGGTCACGGAGTGACTCTAGAAGAAACACATTAAGGTCATGGAGTGGCTCTAGGAGAAACACATTACGGTCATGGAGTGGCTCTAGGAGAAACACATTACGGTCATGGAGTGGCTCCAGAAGAAGATCATTAAGGTCATGGAGTGGCTCTAGAAGAAACACATTACGGTCATGTAGTGGCTCCAGAAGAAGCACATTAAGGTCATGGAGTGGTTCTAGAAGAAAAACATTAAAGTCATGGAGTGACTCTAGAAGAAACTCATTAAATGTCATGGAGTGACTCTAGAAGAAACTCATTAAATGTCATGGAGTGACTCTAGAAGAAACACATTAAGGTCATGGAGTGACTCTAGGAGAAACACATTAAGGTCATGGAGTGACTCTAGAAGAAGATGGTTAAGGTCATGGAGTGACTCTAGAAGAAACACATTAAGGTCATGGAGTGACTCTAGGAGAAACACATTAAGGTCATGGAGTGACTCTAGAAGAAGATGGTTAAGGTCATGGAGTGACTCTAGAAGAAGCACATTAAGGTCATGGAGTGGCTCTAGAAGAAGATGGTTAAGGTCATGGAGTGACTCTAGAAGAAGCACATTAAGGTCATGGAGTGGCTCTAGAAGAAGATCATTAAGGTCATGGAGTGGCTCTAGAAGAAACACATTAAGGTCATGGAATGTCTCTAGAAGAAGCACATTAAGGTCATGGAGTGGCTCTAGAAGAAACACATTAAGGTCATGGAGTGACTCTAGAAGAAGCACATTAAGGTCATGGAGTGGCTCTAGGAGAAACAAATTAAGGTCATGGAGTGACTCTAAAAGAAACACATTAAGGTCATGGAGTGGCTCTAGGAGAAACACATTACGGTCATGGAGTGGCTCCAGAAGAAGATCATTAAGGTCATGGAGTGGCTCTAGAAGAAACACATTACGGTCATGTAGTGGCTCCAGAAGAAACACATTAAGGTCATGGAGTGACTCTAGAAGAAACACATTAAGGTCATGGAGTGGCTCTAGGAGACACACATTACGGTCATGGAGTGACTCTAGAAGAAACACATTAAGGTCATGGAGTGGCTCTAGGAGAAACACATTACGGTCATGGAGTGGCTCTAGGAGAAACACATTATGGTCATGGAGTGGCTCTAGAAGAAACACATTACGGTCATGTAGTGGCTCCAGAAGAAGCACATTAACGTCATGGAGTGGCTCTAGAAGAAACATATTAAGGTCATGGAGTGACTCTAGAAGAAGCACAATAAGGTCATGGAGTGGCTCTAGAAAAAACACATTAAGGTCATGGAGTGACTCTAGAAGAAACACATTAAGGTCATGGAGTGGCTCTAGAAGAAACACATTAAGGTCATGGAGTGACTCTAGAAGAAACACATTAAGGTCATGGAGTGGCTCTAGGAGAAACACATTACGGTCATGGAGTGGCTCTAGGAGAAACACATTATGGTCATGGAGTGGCTCCAGAAGAAGATCATTAAGGTCATGGAGTGGCTCTAGAAGAAACACATTACGGTCATGTAGTGGCTCCAGAAGAAGCACATTAAGGTCATGGACTGGCTCTAGAAGAAACACATTAAGGTCATGGAGTGACTCTAGAAGAAACTCATTAAATGTCATGGAGTGATTCTAGAAGAAACTCATTAAATGTCATGGAGTGACTCTAGAAGACACACATTAAGGTCATGGAGTGACTCTAGGAGAAACACATTACGGTATTGGAGTGACTCCAGAAGAAGCACATTAAGGTCATGGAGTGGCTCTAGAAAAAGATCATTAAGGTTATGGAGTGGCTCAAGAAGAAACACATTAAGGTCATGGAGTGGCTCTAGAAGAAGATCATTAAGGTCATGGAGTGGCTCTAGAAGAAACACATTAAGGTCATGGAGTGGCTCTAGAAGAAGCACATTAAGGTCATGGAGTAACTCCAGAAAAAGCACATTAAGGTCATGGAGTGGCTCTAGAAGAAGATCATTAAGGTTATGGAATGGCTCTAGAAGAAACACATTAAGGTCATGGAGTGGCTCTAGAAGAAGATCATTAAGGTCATGGAGTGGCTCTAGAAGAAGATCATTAAGGACATGGAGTGGCTCTAGAAGAAGCACATTAAGGTCATGGAGTAACTCCAGAAAAAGCACATTAAGGTCATGGAGTGGCTCTAGAAGAAGATCATTAAGGTTATGGAATGGCTCTAGAAGAAACACATTAAGGTCATGGAGTGGCTCTAGAAGAAGATCATTAAGGTCATGGAGTGGCTCTAGAAGAAGATCATTAAGGACATGGAGTGGCTCTAGAAGAAGATCATTAAGGTCATGGATTGACTCTAGAAGAAGCACATTAAGGTCATGGAGTGACTCTAGGAGAAGCACATTAAGGTCATGGAGTGGCTCTAGAAGTAACACATTAAGGTCATGGAGTGGCTCTAGGAGAAACACATTACGGTCATGGAGTGACTCTAGAAGAAACTCATTAAATGTCATGGAGTGACTCTAGAAGAAACACATTAAGGTCATGGAGTGACTCTAGGAGAAACACATTAAGGTCATGGAGTGACTCTAGAAGAAACTCATTAAATGTCATGGAGTGACTCTAGAAGAAACACATTAAGGTCATGGAGTGACTCTAGGAGAAACACATTAAGGTCATGGAGTGACTCTAGAAGAAGATCGTTAAGGTCATGGAGTGGCTCTAGGAGAAACACATTAAGGTCATGAGTGGCTCTAGAAGGAACACATTAAGGTCATGGAGTGGCTCCAGAAGAAACACATTAAGGTCATGGAGTGACTCCAGAAGAAGCACATTAAGGTCATGGAGTGGCTCTAAAAGAAGATCATTAAGGTCATGGAGTGGCTCTAGAAGAAACACATTAAGGTCATGGAGTGACTCTAGAAGAAGCACATTAAGGTCATGGAGTGGCTCTAGAAGAAACACATTAAGGTCATGGAGTGGCTCTAGGAGAAACACATTACGGTCATGGAGTGGCTCTAGGAGAAACACATTACGGTCATGGAGTGGCTCCAGAAGAAGATCATTAAGGTCATGGAGTGGCTCTAGAAGAAACACATTACGGTCATGTAGTTGCTCCAGAAGAAGCACATTAAGGTCATGAAGTGGCTCTAGAAGAACACACATTAAGGTCATGGAGTGACTCTAGAAGAAGATCATTAAGGTCATGGAGTGGCTCTAGAAAAAACACATTAAGGTCATGGAGTGACTCTAGAAGAAACACATTAAGGTCATGGAGTGGATCTAGGAGAAACACATTAAGGTCATGGAGTGGCTCTAGAAGAAACACTTTAAGGTCATGGAGTGACTCTAGAAGAAACACATTAAGGTCATGGAGTGGCTCTAGGAGAAACACATTACGTTCATGGAGTGGCTCTAGGAGAAACACATTAAGGTCATGGAGTGGCTCCAGAAGAAGATCATTAAGGTCATGGAGTGGCTCTAGAAGAAACACATTACGGTCATGTAGTGGCTCCAGAAGAAGCACATTAAGGTCATGGAGTGGCTCTAGAAGAAACACATTAAGGTCATGGAGTGACTCTAGAAGAAACTCATTAAATGTCATGGAGTGACTCTAGAAGAAACACATTAAGGTCATGGAGTGGCTCTAGGAGAAACACATTACGGTCATGGAGTGGCTCCAGAAGAAGCACATTAAGGTCATGTAGTGGCTCCAGAAGAAGCACATTAAGGTCATGGAGTGGCTCTAGAAGAAACTTATTACGGTCACGGAGTGACTCTAGAAGAAGCACATTAAGGTCATGAAGTGGCTCTAGAAGAAACACATTAAGGTCATGTAGTGACTCTAGAAGAAACACATTAAGGTCATGGAGTGGCTCTTGGAGAAACACATTACGGTCATGGAGTGGCTTCAGAAAAAGATCATTAAGGTCATGGAATGGCTCTAGAAGAAACACATTACGGTCATGTAGTGGCTCCAGAAGAAGCACATTAAGGTCATGGAGTGGCTCTAGAAGAAACACATTAAGGTCATGGAGTGACTCTAGAAGAAACTCATTAAATGTCATGGAGTGAATCTAGAAAAACCTCATTAAATGTCATGGAGTGACTCTAGAAGAAACACATTAAGGTCATGGAGTGACTCTAGGAGAAACACATTACGGTCATGGAGTGGCTCCAGAAGAAGCACATTAAGGTCATGGAGTAACTCCAGAAGAAGCACATTAAGGTCATGGAGTGGCTCTAGAAGAAGATCATTAAGGTTATGGAGTGGCTCTAGAAGAAACACATTAAGGTCATGGAGTGACTCTAGAAGAAACACATTAAGGTCATGGAGTGGCTCTAGGAGAAACACATTACGGTCATGGAGTGGCTCCAGAAGAAGCACATTAAGGTCATGGAGTGACTCCAGAAGAAGCACATTAAGGTCATGGAGTGGCTCTAGAAGAAACACATTAAGGTCACGGAGTGACTCTAAAAGAAGCACATTAAGGTCATGAAGTGGCTCTAGAAGAAACACATTAAGGTCATGGAGTGACTCTAGAAGAACCTCATTAAATGTCATGGAGTGACTCTAGAAGAAACACATTAAGGTCATGGAGTGGCTCTAGGAGAAACACAATACGGTCATGGAGTGGCTCCAGAAGAAGCACATTAAGGTCATGGAGTGACTCCAGAAGAAGCACATTAAGGTCATGGAGTGACTCCAGAAGATGCACATTAAGGTCATGGAGTGGCTCTAGAAGAAACACATTAAGGTCATGGAGTGACTCTAGAAGAAGATCATTAAGGTCATGGAGTGGCTCTAGAAGAAACATATTACGGTCATGGAGTGGCTCCAGAAGAAACACATTAAGGTCATGGAGTGACTCCAGAAGATGCACATTAAGGTCATGGAGTGGCTCTAGAAGAAGATCATTAAGGTCATGGAGTGGGTATAGAAGAAACACATTAAGGTCATATAGTGACTCTAGAAGAAGCACATTAAGGTCATGGAGTGGCTCTAGAAGAAACACATTAAGGTCATGGAGTGACTCTAGAAGAAACACATTAAGGTCATGGAGTGGCTCTAGGAGAAACACATTACGGTCATGGAGTTGCTCTAGGAGAAACACATTACGGTCATGGAGTGGCTCTAGGAGAATCACATTACGGTCATGGATTGGCTCCAGAAGAATATCATTAAGGTCATGGAGTGGCTCTGGAAGAATCACATTACGGTCATGTAGTGGCTCCAGAAGAAGCACATTAAGGTCATGGAGTGGCTCTAGAAGAAACACATTAAGGTCATGGAGTGACTCCAGAACAAACTCATTAAATGTCATGGAGTGACTCTAGAAGAAACTCATTAAATGTCATGGAGTGACTCTAGAAGAAACACATTAAGGTCATGGAGTGACTCTAGGAGAAACACATTACGGTCATGGAGTGGCTCCAGAAGAAGCACATTAAGGTCATGGAGTGACTCCAGAAGAAGCACGTTAAGGTCATGGAGTGGCTCTAGAAGAAGATCATTAAGGTCATGGAGTGGCTCTAGAAGAAACACATTAAGGTCATGGAGTGACTCTAGAAGAAGATCATTAAGGTTATGGAGTGGCTCTAGAAGAAACACATTAAGGTCATGGAGTGACTCTAGAAGAAACACATTAAGGTCATGGAGTGACTCTAGGAGAAACACATTACGGTCATGGAGTGGCTCCAGAAGAAGCACATTAAGGTCATGGAGTAACTCCAGAAGAAGCACATTAAGGTCATGGAGTGGCTCTAGAAGAAGATCATTAAGGTTATGGAGTGGCTCTAGAAGAAACACATTAAGGTCATGGAGTGACTCTAGAAGAAGCACATTAAGGTCATGGAGTGGCTCTAGAAGAAACACATTAAGGTCATGGAGTGGCTCTAGGAGAAACACATTACGGTCATGGAGTGGCTCTAGGAGAAACACATTACGGTCATGGAGTGGCTCCAGAAGAAGATCATTAAGGTCATGGAGTGGCTCTAGAAGAAACACATTAAGGTCATGGAGTGGCTCTAGGAGAAACACATTACGGTCATGGAGTGGCTCTAGGAGAAACACATTACGGTCATGGAGTGGCTCCAGAAGAAGATCATTAAGGTCATGGAGTGGCTCTAGAAGAAACACATTACGGTCATGTAGTTGCTCCAGAAGAAGCACATTAAGGTCATGAAGTGGCTCTAGAAGAACACACATTAAGGTCATGGAGTGACTCTAGAAGAAGATCATTAAGGTCATGGAGTGGCTCTAGAAAAAACACATTAAGGTCATGGAGTGACTCTAGAAGAAACACATTAAGGTCATGGAGTGGATCTAGGAGAAACACATTAAGGTCATGGAGTGGCTCTAGAAGAAACACTTTAAGGTCATGGAGTGACTCTAGAAGAAACACATTAAGGTCATGGAGTGGCTCTAGGAGAAACACATTACGTTCATGGAGTGGCTCTAGGAGAAACACATTAAGGTCATGGAGTGGCTCTAGGAGAAACACATTACGTTCATGGAGTGGCTCTAGGAGAAACACATTAAGGTCATGGAGTGGCTCCAGAAGAAGATCATTAAGGTCATTGAGTGGCTCTAGAAGAAACACATTACGGTCATGGAGTGGCTCCAGAAGAAGATCATTAAGGTCATTGAGTGGCTCTAGAAGAAACACATTAAGGTCATGGAGTGGCTCTAGAAGAAGCACATTAAGGTCATGGAGTAACTCCAGAAAAAGCACATTAAGGTCATGGAGTGGCTCTAGAAGAAGATCATTAAGGTTATGGAATGGCTCTAGAAGAAACACATTAAGGTCATGGAGTGGCTCTAGAAGAAGATCATTAAGGTCATGGAGTGGCTCTAGAAGAAGATCATTAAGGACATGGAGTGGCTCTAGAAGAAGCACATTAAGGTCATGGAGTAACTCCAGAAAAAGCACATTAAGGTCATGGTGTGGCTCTAGAAGAAGATCATTAAGGTTATGGAATGGCTCTAGAAGAAACACATTAAGGTCATGGAGTGGCTCTAGAAGAAGATCATTAAGGTCATGGAGTGGCTCTAGAAGAAGATCATTAAGGACATGGAGTGGCTCTAGAAGAAGATCATTAAGGTCATGGATTGACTCTAGAAGAAGCACATTAAGGTCATGGAGTGACTCTAGGAGAAGCACATTAAGGTCATGGAGTGGCTCTAGAAGTAACACATTAAGGTCATGGAGTGGCTCTAGGAGAAACACATTACGGTCATGGAGTGACTCTAGAAGAAACTCATTAAATGTCATGGAGTGACTCTAGAAGAAACACATTAAGGTCATGGAGTGACTCTAGGAGAAACACATTAAGGTCATGGAGTGACTCTAGAAGAAACTCATTAAATGTCATGGAGTGACTCTAGAAGAAACACATTAAGGTCATGGAGTGACTCTAGGAGAAACACATTAAGGTCATGGAGTGACTCTAGAAGAAGATCGTTAAGGTCATGGAGTGGCTCTAGGAGAAACACATTAAGGTCATGAGTGGCTCTAGAAGGAACACATTAAGGTCATGGAGTGGCTCCAGAAGAAACACATTAAGGTCATGGAGTGACTCCAGAAGAAGCACATTAAGGTCATGGAGTGGCTCTAAAAGAAGATCATTAAGGTCATGGAGTGGCTCTAGAAGAAACACATTAAGGTCATGGAGTGACTCTAGAAGAAGCACATTAAGGTCATGGAGTGGCTCTAGAAGAAACACATTAAGGTCATGGAGTGGCTCTAGGAGAAACACATTACGGTCATGGAGTGGCTCTAGGAGAAACACATTACGGTCATGGAGTGGCTCCAGAAGAAGATCATTAAGGTCATGGAGTGGCTCTAGAAGAAACACATTACGGTCATGTAGTTGCTCCAGAAGAAGCACATTAAGGTCATGAAGTGGCTCTAGAAGAACACACATTAAGGTCATGGAGTGACTCTAGAAGAAGATCATTAAGGTCATGGAGTGGCTCTAGAAAAAACACATTAAGGTCATGGAGTGACTCTAGAAGAAACACATTAAGGTCATGGAGTGGATCTAGGAGAAACACATTAAGGTCATGGAGTGGCTCTAGAAGAAACACATTAAGGTCATGGAGTGACTCTAGAAGAAACACATTAAGGTCATGGAGTGGCTCTAGGAGAAACACATTACGTTCATGGAGTGGCTCTAGGAGAAACACATTAAGGTCATGGAGTGGCTCCAGAAGAAGATCATTAAGGTCATTGAGTGGCTCTAGAAGAAACACATTACGGTCATGTAGTGGCTCCAGAAGAAGCACATTAAGGTCATGGAGTGGCTCTAGAAGAAACACATTAAGGTCATGGAGTGACTCTAGAAGAAACTCATTAAATGTCATGGAGTGACTCTAGAAGAAACACATTAAGGTCATGGAGTGGCTCTAGGAGAAACACATTACGGTCATGGAGTGGCTCCAGAAGAAGCACATTAAGGTCATGTAGTGGCTCCAGAAGAAGCACATTAAGGTCATGGAGTGGCTCTAGAAGAAACTTATTACGGTCACGGAGTGACTCTAGAAGAAGCACATTAAGGTCATGAAGTGGCTCTAGAAGAAACACATTAAGGTCATGTAGTGACTCTAGAAGAAACACATTAAGGTCATGGAGTGGCTCTTGGAGAAACACATTACGGTCATGGAGTGGCTTCAGAAAAAGATCATTAAGGTCATGGAATGGCTCTAGAAGAAACACATTACGGTCATGTAGTGGCTCCAGAAGAAGCACATTAAGGTCATGGAGTGGCTCTAGAAGAAACACATTAAGGTCATGGAGTGACTCTAGAAGAAACTCATTAAATGTCATGGAGTGAATCTAGAAAAACCTCATTAAATGTCATGGAGTGACTCTAGAAGAAACACATTAAGGTCATGGAGTGACTCTAGGAGAAACACATTACGGTCATGGAGTGGCTCCAGAAGAAGCACATTAAGGTCATGGAGTAACTCCAGAAGAAGCACATTAAGGTCATGGAGTGGCTCTAGAAGAAGATCATTAAGGTCATGGAGTGGCTCTAGAAGAAACACATTAAGGTCATGGAGTGACTCTAGAAGAAACACATTAAGGTCATGGAGTGGCTCTAGGAGAAACACATTACGGTCATGGAGTGGCTCCAGAAGAAGCACATTAAGGTCATGGAGTGACTCCAGAAGAAGCACATTAAGGTCATGGAGTGGCTCTAGAAGAAACACATTAAGGTCACGGAGTGACTCTAAAAGAAGCACATTAAGGTCATGAAGTGGCTCTAGAAGAAACACATTAAGGTCATGGAGTGACTCTAGAAGAACCTCATTAAATGTCATGGAGTGACTCTAGAAGAAACACATTAAGGTCATGGAGTGGCTCTAGGAGAAACACAATACGGTCATGGAGTGGCTCCAGAAGAAGCACATTAAGGTCATGGAGTGACTCCAGAAGAAGCACATTAAGGTCATGGAGTGACTCCAGAAGATGCACATTAAGGTCATGGAGTGGCTCTAGAAGAAACACATTAAGGTCATGGAGTGACTCTAGAAGAAGATCATTAAGGTCATGGAGTGGCTCTAGAAGAAACATATTACGGTCATGGAGTGGCTCCAGAAGAAACACATTAAGGTCATGGAGTGACTCCAGAAGATGCACATTAAGGTCATGGAGTGGCTCTAGAAGAAGATCATTAAGGTCATGGAGTGGGTATAGAAGAAACACATTAAGGTCATGGAGTGACTCTAGAAGAAGCACATTAAGGTCATGGAGTGGCTCTAGAAGAAACACATTAAGGTCATGGAGTGACTCTAGAAGAAACACATTAAGGTCATGGAGTGGCTCTAGGAGAAACACATTACGGTCATGGAGTTGCTCTAGGAGAAACACATTACGGTCATGGAGTGGCTCTAGGAGAATCACATTACGGTCATGGATTGGCTCCAGAAGAATATCATTAAGGTCATGGAGTGGCTCTGGAAGAATCACATTACGGTCATGTAGTGGCTCCAGAAGAAGCACATTAAGGTCATGGAGTGGCTCTAGAAGAAACACATTAAGGTCATGGAGTGACTCCAGAACAAACTCATTAAATGTCATGGAGTGACTCTAGAAGAAACACATTAAGGTCATGGAGTGACTCTAGGAGAAACACATTACGGTCATGGAGTGGCTCCAGAAGAAGCACATTAAGGTCATGGAGTGACTCCAGAAGAAGCACGTTAAGGTCATGGAGTGGCTCTAGAAGAAGATCATTAAGGTCATGGAGTGGCTCTAGAAGAAACACATTAAGGTCATGGAGTGACTCTAGAAGAAGATCATTAAGGTTATGGAGTGGCTCTAGAAGAAACACATTAAGGTCATGGAGTGACTCTAGAAGAAACACATTAAGGTCATGGAGTGACTCTAGGAGAAACACATTACGGTCATGGAGTGGCTCCAGAAGAAGCACATTAAGGTCATGGAGTAACTCCAGAAGAAGCACATTAAGGTCATGGAGTGGCTCTAGAAGAAGATCATTAAGGTTATGGAGTGGCTCTAGAAGAAACACATTAAGGTCATGGAGTGACTCTAGAAGAAGCACATTAAGGTCATGGAGTGGCTCTAGAAGAAACACATTAAGGTCATGGAGTGGCTCTAGGAGAAACACATTACGGTCATGGAGTGGCTCTAGGAGAAACACATTACGGTCATGGAGTGGCTCCAGAAGAAGATCATTAAGGTCATGGAGTGGCTCTAGAAGAAACACATTAAGGTCATGGAGTGGCTCTAGGAGAAACACATTACGGTCATGGAGTGGCTCTAGGAGAAACACATTACGGTCATGGAGTGGCTCCAGAAGAAGATCATTAAGGTCATGGAGTGGCTCTAGAAGAAACACATTACGGTCATGTAGTTGCTCCAGAAGAAGCACATTAAGGTCATGAAGTGGCTCTAGAAGAACACACATTAAGGTCATGGAGTGACTCTAGAAGAAGATCATTAAGGTCATGGAGTGGCTCTAGAAAAAACACATTAAGGTCATGGAGTGACTCTAGAAGAAACACATTAAGGTCATGGAGTGGATCTAGGAGAAACACATTAAGGTCATGGAGTGGCTCTAGAAGAAACACTTTAAGGTCATGGAGTGACTCTAGAAGAAACACATTAAGGTCATGGAGTGGCTCTAGGAGAAACACATTACGTTCATGGAGTGGCTCTAGGAGAAACACATTAAGGTCATGGAGTGGCTCCAGAAGAAGATCATTAAGGTCATTGAGTGGCTCTAGAAGAAACACATTACGGTCATGTAGTGGCTCCAGAAGAAGCACATTAAGGTCATGGAGTGGCTCTAGAAGAAACACATTAAGGTCATGGAGTGACTCTAGAAGAAACTCATTAAATGTCATGGAGTGACTCTAGAAGAAACACATTAAGGTCATGGAGTGGCTCTAGGAGAAACACATTACGGTCATGGAGTGGCTCCAGAAGAAGCACATTAAGGTCATGTAGTGGCTCCAGAAGAAGCACATTAAGGTCATGGAGTGGCTCTAGAAGAAACTTATTACGGTCACGGAGTGACTCTAGAAGAAGCACATTAAGGTCATGAAGTGGCTCTAGAAGAAACACATTAAGGTCATGTAGTGACTCTAGAAGAAACACATTAAGGTCATGGAGTGGCTCTTGGAGAAACACATTACGGTCATGGAGTGGCTTCAGAAAAAGATCATTAAGGTCATGGAATGGCTCTAGAAGAAACACATTACGGTCATGTAGTGGCTCCAGAAGAAGCACATTAAGGTCATGGAGTGGCTCTAGAAGAAACACATTAAGGTCATGGAGTGACTCTAGAAGAAACTCATTAAATGTCATGGAGTGAATCTAGAAAAACCTCATTAAATGTCATGGAGTGACTCTAGAAGAAACACATTAAGGTCATGGAGTGACTCTAGGAGAAACACATTACGGTCATGGAGTGGCTCCAGAAGAAGCACATTAAGGTCATGGAGTAACTCCAGAAGAAGCACATTAAGGTCATGGAGTGGCTCTAGAAGAAGATCATTAAGGTCATGGAGTGGCTCTAGAAGAAACACATTAAGGTCATGGAGTGACTCTAGAAGAAACACATTAAGGTCATGGAGTGGCTCTAGGAGAAACACATTACGGTCATGGAGTGGCTCCAGAAGAAGCACATTAAGGTCATGGAGTGACTCTAGAAGAAGCACATTAAGGTCATGGAGTGGCTCTAGAAGAAACACATTAAGGTCACGGAGTGACTCTAAAAGAAGCACATTAAGGTCATGAAGTGGCTCTAGAAGAAACACATTAAGGTCATGGAGTGACTCTAGAAGAACCTCATTAAATGTCATGGAGTGACTCTAGAAGAAACACATTAAGGTCATGGAGTGGCTCTAGGAGAAACACAATACGGTCATGGAGTGGCTCCAGAAGAAGCACATTAAGGTCATGGAGTGACTCCAGAAGAAGCACATTAAGGTCATGGAGTGACTCCAGAAGATGCACATTAAGGTCATGGAGTGGCTCTAGAAGAAACACATTAAGGTCATGGAGTGACTCTAGAAGAAGATCATTAAGGTCATGGAGTGGCTCTAGAAGAAACATATTACGGTCATGGAGTGGCTCCAGAAGAAACACATTAAGGTCATGGAGTGACTCCAGAAGATGCACATTAAGGTCATGGAGTGGCTCTAGAAGAAGATCATTAAGGTCATGGAGTGGGTATAGAAGAAACACATTAAGGTCATGGAGTGACTCTAGAAGAAGCACATTAAGGTCATGGAGTGGCTCTAGAAGAAACACATTAAGGTCATGGAGTGACTCTAGAAGAAACACATTAAGGTCATGGAGTGGCTCTAGGAGAAACACATTACGGTCATGGAGTTGCTCTAGGAGAAACACATTACGGTCATGGAGTGGCTCTAGGAGAATCACATTACGGTCATGGATTGGCTCCAGAAGAATATCATTAAGGTCATGGAGTGGCTCTGGAAGAATCACATTACGGTCATGTAGTGGCTCCAGAAGAAGCACATTAAGGTCATGGAGTGGCTCTAGAAGAAACACATTAAGGTCATGGAGTGACTCCAGAACAAACTCATTAAATGTCATGGAGTGACTCTAGAAGAAACTCATTAAATGTCATGGAGTGACTCTAGAAGAAACACATTAAGGTCATGGAGTGACTCTAGGAGAAACACATTACGGTCATGGAGTGGCTCCAGAAGAAGCACATTAAGGTCATGGAGTGACTCCAGAAGAAGCACGTTAAGGTCATGGAGTGGCTCTAGAAGAAGATCATTAAGGTCATGGAGTGGCTCTAGAAGAAACACATTAAGGTCATGGAGTGACTCTAGAAGAAGATCATTAAGTTCATGGAGTGGCTCTAGAAGAAACACATTAAGGTCATGGAGTGGCTCTAGAAGAAGATCAGTAAGGTCATGGAGTGGCTCTAGAAGAAACACATTAAGGTCATGGAGTGGCTCTAGAAGAAGATCATTAAGGTCATGGAGTGGCTCTAGGAGAAGATCATTAAGGTCATGGAGTGGCTCTAGAAGAAACACATTAAGGTCATGGAGTGACTCTAGAAGAAGATCATTAAGGTCATGGAGTGGCTCTAGAAGAAACACATTAAGGTCATGGAGTGGCTCTGGAAGAAGATCATTAAGGTCATGGAGTGGCTCTAGAAGAAACACATTAAGGTCAAGGGAGTGTCTCTAGAAGAAACACATTAAGGTCATGGAGTGGCTCTAGAAGAAGATCAGTAAGGTCATGGAGTGGCTCTAGAAGAAACACATTAAGGTCATGGAGTGGCTCTAGAAGAAGATCATTAAGGTCATGGAGTGGCTCTAGAAGAAGATCATTAAGGTCATGGAGTGACTCTAGAAGAAACACATTAAGGTCATGGAGTGACTCTAGAAGAAATACATTAAGGTCATGGAGTGGCTCTAGAAGAAGATCATTAAGGTGTGTGTGTGTGTAGGGGGGGGGGGGGTTGAGGTAATTCATCCTTATGTAAGGGTGATAACAGCAGACAGAGAGTGAAGTTACAGAGCCGCTCCTCCACCCCTCATCTTCCTCCTCCACTCTCCTGCTGCTCCACTACTCCTCCATTCTTCCTCCTCCTCTCCTCCTCCCCCACTCCGCCTCCTCGTCCTCCTTCTTGTTCTTCTTCTCCTCCTCCTGCTCCACCACTCCTCCTCCCACTTCTTCCCCCCCCCCATCTCCCCCCCCCCATCTTCCTCTTCCTCCTCTCATGCTCCCCCCCCCATCTTCCTCTTCCTCCTCTCATGCTCCTCCTCATCCCCCCCTCTCCCTCTTCTTCCTCTTCTTCTTCTTCCTCCTCCTCCTTCTCTCATGCTCCCCCCCCCCCATATCTTCTGCTTCTTCTTCCTCCTCTCATGCTCCTCCTGCCCCCCCATCTTCCTCTTCCTCCTCTCATGCTCCTCCTCATCCCCCCCTCTCCCTCTTCTTCCTCTTCTTCTTCTTCCTCCTCCTCCTCCTTCTCTCATGCTCCTCCTCCCTCTCCCTCTTCTTCCTCTTCTTCTTCTTCTTCTTCTTCTTCATCCTCCTCCTTCTCTCATGCTCCTTCCCCCCATCTTCCTCTTCCTCCTCTTATGCTCCTCCTCCTCCTCCTCCACCTACACCACTCTCCCTCTTCTTCCTCTTCTTTTTCTTCCTCCTCCTCCTCCCCCCCCCCCCCCATATCTTCCTCTTCTTCTTCCTCCTCTCATGCTCCTCCCCCCCCCCCCCCCCATATCTTCCTCTTCTTCTTCCTCCTCTCATGCTCCCCCCCCCCCCCCCCCCATATCTTCCTCTTCTTCTTCCTCCTCTCATGCTCCTCCTCCTCCTCCTCCTCTTGTCTCTGCTCCTTCTGGACTTGTGGTTTCCTGCTCTGCATCTGCAGGTGCTGATAACATCTTTCACTCTTCTGGACTTCCTCCTTCTCACAGCGGCTCTAAGAATAAACGTGTTTATAACTTCATCAGTTATTATACATGTGACCATGTTTACTTTAATAATAACTTCAGTTATATATATGTGTATGTATATACATATATATGTATACATACACATACGTAGGTATACATATATCCATACACATACATGTGTATATACATACACATATACATGTACATATATATACATATAAATATATATACATATACATACATGTGAATATACATATATACACCCAGGACGGGATCTAACCTCACATCCAGGTCATGGTCTAACCTCACACCCAGGACATGGTCTAACCTCACATCCAGGTCATGGTCTAACCTCACACCCAGGTCATGGTCTAACCTCACACCCAGGACATGGTCTAACCTCACACCCAGGACATGGTCTAACCTCACACCCAGGACATGGTCTAACCTCACACCCAGGACATGGTCTAACCTCACACCCAGGACATGGTCTAACCTCGCATCCAGGACATGGTCTAACCTCACATCCAGGACATGGTCTAACCTCACATGCAGGACATGGTCTAACCTCACAACCAGGACATGGTCTAACCTCACACACAGGACATGGTTTAACCTCACACCCAGAACATGGTCTAACCTCACATGCAGGACATGGTCTAACCTCACACCCAGGACATGGTCTAACCTCACACCCAGGACATGGTCTAACCTCACAACAGGACATGGTCTAACCTTACACCCAGGACATGGTCTAACCTCACATCCAGGACTTGGTCTAACCTCACACCCAGGACATGGTCTAACCTCACACCCAGGACATGGTCTAACCTCACACCCAGGACATGGTCAAACCGTACACGCAGGACATGGTATAACCTCATATCCAGGACATGGTCTAACCTCACACCCAGGACATGGTCTAACCTCACATCCAGGACATGGTCTAAACTCACACCCAGGACATGGTCTAACCTCACACACAGGACATGGTCTAACCTCACATCCAGGACATGGTCTAACCTCACATCCAGGACATGGTCTAACCTCACACCCAGGACATGGTCTAACCTCACACGCAGGACATGGTCTAACCTCACACCCAGGACATGGTCTAACCTCACACGGAGGACATGGTCTAACCTCACATCCAGGACTTGGTCTAACCTCACATCCAGGACTTGGTCTAACCTCACACCCATGACATGGTCTAACCTCACACCCAGGACATGGTCTAACCTCACATCCAGGACATGGTCTAACCTCACACCCAGGACATGGTCTAACCTCACACCCAGGACATGGTCTAACCTCACACCCAGGACATGGTCTAACCTCACACCCAGGACATGGTCTAACCTCACACCCAGGACATGGTCTAACCTCACACCCAGGACATGGTCTAACCTCACAACAGGACATGGTCTAACCTTACACACAGGACATGGTCTAACCTCACATCCAGGACATGGTCTAACCTCACATCCAGGACATGGTCTAACCTCACACCCAGGACATGGTCTAACCTCACACGCAGGACATGGTCTAACCTCACACCCAGGACATGGTCTAACCTCACACGGAGGACATGGTCTAACCTCACATCCAGGACTTGGTCTAACCTCACATCCAGGACTTGGTCTAACCTCACACCCATGACATGGTCTAACCTCACACCCAGGACATGGTCTAACCTCACATCCAGGACATGGTCTAACCTCACACCCAGGACATGGTCTAACCTCACACCCAGGACATGGTCTAACCTCACACCCAGGACATGGTCTAACCTCACAACAGGACATGGTCTAACCTTACACCCAGGACATGGTCTAACCTCACATCCAGGACTTGGTCTAACCTCACACCCAGGACATGGTCTAACCTCACACCCAGGACATGGTCTAACCTCACATCCAGGACATGGTCTAAACTCACACCCAGGACATGGTCTAACCTCACACACAGGACATGGTCTAACCTCACATCCAGGACATGGTCTAACCTCACATCCAGGACATGGTCTAACCTCACACCCAGGACATGGTCTAACCTCACACGCAGAACATGGTCTAACCTCACACCCAGGACATGGTCTAACCTCACACGGAGGACATGGTCTAACCTCACATCCAGGACTTGGTCTAACCTCACATCCAGGACTTGGTCTAACCTCACACCCATGACATGGTCTAACCTCACACCCAGGACATGGTCTAACCTCACATCCAGGACATGGTCTAACCTCACACCCAGGACATGGTCTAACCTCACACCCAGGACATGGTCTAACCTCACACCCCAGCTCATTCACTTCTCTCGGCTTCAGCCAATCGGCTTGTAGCTCCGTCACTTCGAGCTAAACACTCAACAAAGTTACGACTGTTTGCTGTGCTGGCTCCTCATTGGTGGAACGAGCTCCCCATTGACATCAGGACAGGAAGTCTCTACAGACTAAAAACACATCTTAGTGACTACACCTTGAATAGGGAAGGTAGCGCCGTAGTAGCACTTTAATAGCACTTAAATGTCTCTTACTGATAGCACTTTGTAGTTTTACACTTTAGTACCACTTAAATGTGTCTTACTGATAGCACTTTGTAGTTTAACACTTTAGTAGCACTTAAATGTCTCTTACTGATGGCACTTTGTAGTTTTACACTCTAGTAGCACTTAAATGTCTCTTACTGATAGCACATTGTTGTTTAGTACTTTAGTAGCACTTAAATGTCTCTTACTGATGGCACTTTGTAGTTTAACGTTATTGAAGAAATTGTACTTGCTTGATTCTTGTTGTTCTGAGTTTGGACTCATGGTTTAATGCACTTATTGTAAGTCGCTTTGGATAAAAGCGTCAGCTAAATGACATGTAATGTAATATATACATGTATATACATATATATATATACACGGACATGTAACTATACATGTATATACATATATATATATATACATCCATCCATCCATTTTCAATACCACTTATCCTCATTAGGGTCGCGGGGCGCTGGAGCCTATCCCAGCTGACATAGGGCGAAGGCAGGGGACACCCTGGACAGGCCGCCAGTCCATCGAGGGCACATGTAGGGACATACAACCATTCACTCTCACATTCACACCTATGGGACATTTAGAGATCAATTAACCTGCAGCATGTCTTTGGACTGTGGGAGGAAGCCGCTGCCACGGGGAGAACATGCAAACTCCACACAGAAGGACCACTCCGACCGGGAATCGAACCCGCGGCCCTCTTGCTGTGAGGCGACAGTGCTAGCCACTACACCACCGTGCAGCCCATACATGTACATATAAATATACGTACATATAAATATACATATATATACATATACATGTACATATAAATATACATATATATGTACATATAAATGTACATATAAATATACATATAAATGTACATAAAAATATACATGTACATATAAATATACATGTGCATATATATATAAATGTACATGTATATACATGTACATATATATATATATGTACATATATATAAATATACATATATATATATAAATGTACATATATATATGTATATATGTACATTTATATAAATGTACATATATATAAATGTACATATATATATATGTATAAATGTACACATATATATACATATATATAAATGTACATATATATATGTACATATACATATATATAAATATACATATATATAAATGTACACATATATATATATAAATGTACACATATATATATACATATATATATATATGTGTACATTTACATATATGTATATGTACATATATATATACATATGTACATTTATATATATGTACATATATATATATATGTACATGTATATACATGTACATTTATATATATATACATATGTACATTTATATATATGTATATATATAAGTGTACATTTATACATATATATAATGTACATCTATATATATGTACATTTATATATATATATAAATGTACACACGTATATATATAAATGTATATGTATATATGTACATTTATATATATATATATATATAAATGTACATATATATATATATAAAAGTACACACATATATATATATAAATGTATATATATATGTACATATAAATATACATATAAATGTACATATAAATATGTATATAAATATACATCCATCCATCCATCCATTATCACCTCTTATCCGGGGTCGGGTCGCGGTGGCAGCAGGTTCAGCAGGCCGACCCAGGCTTCCCTCTCACCCGCAACACTTTCCAGCTCATTCTGGGGGATCCCGAGGCGTTCCAAGGCCAGCCGGGAGATATAATCCCTCCAGCGTGTCCTCGGTCTTCCCCGGGGCCTCCTACCAGTTGGACGTGCCCGGAAAACCTCTAATGGGAGGCGTCCAGGAGGCATCCTGACTAGATGAACCACCTCAGCTGACTCCTTTGGACACGAAGGAGCAGCGACTCGACTCCAAGCTCCCCCCTGATGTCCGAGCTCCTTACCCTATCTCTAAGGCTGAGCCCGGCCACCCTACGGAGGAAGCTCATTTCGGCCGCTTGTATCCCAGATCTCGTTCTTTCGGTCACGACCCAGAGTTCGTGACCATAGGTGAGGGTTGGAACGTAGACCGACCAGTAAATGGAGAGCTTTGCCTTCCGGCTCAGCTCCCTCTTCACTAAGACGGACCGGTACAGCGCCTGTTTTACTGCTGCAGCCGCACCGATCCGCCTGTCGATCTCCCGCTCCACCTTACCCTCACTCGTGAACAAGACCCCGAGATACTTCGCTTGGGGTAGGCAGTTTTCCCCCACCTGGAGGGAGCAATCCGCCGGTTTCCGGCAGAGCACCATGGCCTCAGATTTGGAGGTGCTAACTCTCATCCCTGCCGCTTCGCACTCGGCTGCAAAACGCCCCAGTGAATGCTGGAGGTCACGGTCCGAGGAGGCAAACAGGACCACATCATCCGCAAACAGCAGAGAGGCGATCCCGAGACTCCTGAACCGGATCCTCTCCGCCCCCTGGCTGCGAGTAGATATCCTGTCCTTGAAGGTCACGAACAGGACCGGTGATAAAGGGCAGCTCTGGCGGAGGCCAACACCCACCGGGAACGTGTCTGATTTACTACCGAGGAGACGAACACAGCTCCTACTGCAGGCGTACAGAGACCGGATGGCTCGTGCCAACGGGTCCGGCACCCCATACTCCCGCAGCACCCCCCACAAAAACCCCCGAGGGACCCGGTAGAAAGCCTTCTCCAGGTCTACAAAGCACATGTAAACTGGTTGGGCAAACTCCCAGGACCCCTCCAGTAATCTTGCGAGGGTAAAGAGCTGGTCCACTGTTCCACGACCGGGACGGAATCCGCACTGTTCGTCTTGAATCTGAGGTTCGACAAGCGGTCGGAGCCTCCTCTCCAGCACCCTGGCATAAGCTTTTCCCGGGAGGCTGAGCAGTGTGATACCACGATAGTTCGAGCACACTCTCCGGTCTCCCTTCTTGAAGATGGGAACCACCACCCCGGTCTGCCAGTCCATGGGCACTGTTCCCGACCCCCATGCGACACTGAAAAGGCGTGTCAACCAAGACAGCCCAACAATGTCCAGCGCTTTCAGCATCTCAGGGCGGATCTCATCCACCCCTGGCGCCTTGCCACCAAGGAGCTTTTTGACTACCTTAGCGACCTCTGCCAGGGATATGGGTGAATCCACCCCAAAGTCTTCCGGCGCTGCCCCCTCTCCGGGGGACATGTTGGCCGGGTTTAGGAGTTCCTCAAAGTGCTCTTTCCACCACCCGACGATGTCCCCAGTCCGGGTCAGCAGTTCCCCCCCCCTGCTGAGAACAGCCTGGGGTAGACCCTGCTTTCCCTTCCTGAGCTGCCTGGTCCGTCTCCGTCCGTCCGTCTGTGTTGAAGGAGCAGACCGTCTGTGTTTGTCCGTCTGTGTTGAAGGAGCAGTCCGTCTGTGTCTGTCCGTCTTTGTTGAAGGAGCAGTCCGTCTGTGTTTGTCCGTCTGTGTTTGTCCGTCTGTGTTTGTCCGTCTGTGTTTGTCCGTCTGTGTTTGTCCGTC